>NC_050590.1:1648528-1703528 GCF_013368585.1 Megalops cyprinoides
AGCACATCAGTAGATCACATGCAACGCCATGTGCACCAGCAGATCAAACACACACATCACGCAACCACAATCCTGAATCACACAATCAAGCAAGTACATTTCAAGTAATGCACCAGCAGCTGAAGAGCCTGGCTGGATTATGGATCCACAGAGGTCCCTTCCCCCTGTGCTCCATCACAGATGGTGGTATGAGGGCACTCAGCGAACCCCTGTGCTCTGCCCTGGAATGCACCCCAGGCTAACCGAAGCGCATCACCGCTATTCTGCAGGTCAGGTGGATGGAGGTAAGCTGTCAATGCCAAAGAAACCGACAGGGTCGAGGGCATTCTTGGGCACCAGACTGTGAGGAATTAAGATGACCTTTAAAATAAAACTCCTCTCACCGATCAATACATCTATTATCTATTGAGAGACATACTTATAGCACAACCCCTGTTCTTAACCTGCACGAACACAATGCTTAAAGATGAACACATGTGCTGGCTCCAGTCATTCACCACAACTGACAGCGCTCACTGAAAAAGTTCCTCTGTGTGTTGTTGTGAAATTGTTGCAACCAACATGGGCGACAGAAGGAAATCCAACAAACATTTCCACATTTAATTCATTACGGATTAATTAAGGTTGGTACATTAAAGAGAAAAAAATCTTTTTGTGTTAATTTATGATTTAACAATAACATCATTGCTTAAGGGGAGGAAGGAATTACTCAGCTTAAATGTAATAAAAAAAGTTTTACTTCTTTGGGTCTGAAGTGTTCAAAAGGTAATTTAAATCAAAATCCAATTACCGACTGGAAAAAAAAACGCATTCCAGAGGGTGACATAGAGGCAGAGAGAGACACCGTACGCACTCAGTTTCCAAAGCAATTATGAGCTCATTAAAACACGACATCCGAGTGAATTAGTGAGAAACGAAGACAAACTAAACAGGCACACACATATACCGCTGATAAACCTTAATTAGCACAAATTCCACTTGGCTAAATAACTGCTAATTCCTCTTTCAAAAATGTTACCAGTTGAAGCTGGGATGCATGAATGGCCTGTCAGAGAGTTTCATCTGATCATGTGATCGTGTCGGCAGTCATGTGCTGTGGGAGGATGCTGCTGTTCTGAACCCCTTCATGGGACCCCTTTCTCAGGGTACAGAAACTACAAGTAAAAGCCTGATGACACCCCCAACAGTCTGCATCGGCAACACACGCTGAAATACTAAAAGACTTCTCCCAGAGAGCAGAGAAGCCATCCGTGTCCACACGCACTTCCTGTTTGGAAAGGAAGTGCAGTGGAGCACGTTGGGAACAGCGATGCGGCAGATCTGAGAGCAAGCCACATGCTACCGGAGGACTGGAGGCGGGTGAGCACCGGCAGCTACCGGCTTCAGAGACAGGACATTGGCAGGAAACCAGGACCAATCAGATCCAAAAGCTGTGGAAAGGGGGCAGGGTTAAAATACATGACCAAGAACCGTTTATGATTTAAAATATGAGGAAAAGCCCAATCTGCAGGCTTCAGCTCCACTTGTGCACTTATTTATCTTGAACACCTCCCTCAACAGATAATCTGGGTCCTAGAATCATAGGGGAAATTAAAGTTATGGGTGATTATTAAGGAAAACCTGCCGTTTTCCACTGAAGCACCTGAGGCTTGATTTCTCAGTAGACTGAATAATAAAATTAGCATTTTGATGTCAGTTTAAGATTATGACAGAAAATGGATTGCACCTGCTCAAGGAGGATGTGTTGAACTTCCTCTTCGAGTTTAATTCAGAGATACTAAGCAGGTGTTCGGTCCAGGGAAACATGTTATCCATTTATTCCTGCTTCTCACAGCAGAGGAGGGGAAAGCTTCAGGATGAGGGAGTTGGTTTAGTACAATACAATGTAGTTTTTTAGCTGTTCTGAAGCAATTTAAAAACTCTCAACAACACACAGAAAGAGGACTTTTCCCTCCCTCTGTAAAGCTTGTGTCTTTGGTGGCTGAGTGTCATGGGAAATGAGCAGGCCAGCCCCATGAGCATCGATTTATAGCACATAATTACCCAAATCATGTAACAGAAGTACATTACAGTAGTTTTGTGGCCCTCCCTTATGCAGGGCTTACACTGCTGATTAGACAGACAGACAGACATAGATAGATAGACAGACAGATAGATAGATAGACAGATGTTTGCTTATAAATAGGTTGATATTGACTGCAGTTATTCACTGCTACCCAGGTTTTGAACCTAAAACCATTCAGGCGACTTGTCCAGGTCAGAGCCGTGTCCTGCAGTCCACTTACTCTCTGCTACTGGGTTTCAAACAGACTGTCAGTGACTGATGTGCGTGTGAGCCGGGCCAGCCATAAAGCTTCAACGTGATTAGTGGACACGTGGGGACTGACGAATAAAACCGCCATCCCAGAATTGCCTCTTGGTCTCATTCTGTCATGATAAAATCTGGACCCTTCTGTCCACACTGCAGCTGGGTAATTAGACAGCCAATCCCAGAGTCTTGGCAAGACCCGACCGCTAAAACTGGACCAAACTATTTCCATAAAGCAAAGGGACGACACCTGTTCGACTGCTCAAACTTTTTCTCCTGAAGAGAAACTTTTCTGTGTGAGAGGGACAGATTGGAATCACACACATACACACAACCACATACACCCACACACGCACACACACGCGCACACACGCGCACACACGCGCGCACACACGCACGCGCACACGAGGGTCAGTGCACATGCCTTTTGTGACCCCTTGGTTGGCTCCCTGCTTGCTGCTCTCTCTGGAACACACACAGGCCCCACAGACTCCCTCCCCCTGCAGGCCACAGCCTCAGCCTCACCGCCTCCTCCTCCATCAGCACTGTCTGAGGCAGCCACAGGCCTGAGAGAGTCATCGATTCATCACGAAACACAACTCACCTATAAATCCCAGCAGCGCAAAAAACAAGCCAGTGGCCTCCGTCTGAGACACAGAGGGAGAGAAGAACCTGCCATGGCCTGGCCAGCTCTCACACACAATACAAACCTAAACATGCTGGTCAGTTGTGCGAAGGTCAAATCAAACAGCCTCCTAAACACTCCCCACACTCCACCCGCACGTCCACTGAGAGACAACCCACTCACACCACAGAGCGCCCCACACACGCAGTCGGGAGGTTCATTAGCCTTCCCATGAATAAAATATCAGCAGAGCAGGGGCTCACTATCAGAGTCAGGAGGCTGTGCTGAGAAAATGGGGATGGAAAAACAGAAGATTAAAGATGACCGACAGATGCATCAGTCAATAGGAGACAGCTCCAGCCATCAATAGCAGAGTATCCTGATTATTTATTCTTCTAATCGTGTTAGAGCTCAAAATAACAGTTTTCTTCATCATGAAGATGCACATGCATATGCGTCCTCACCATATGATCTTCCCCAGTCAGATTAAAATGCCGTTTATGGCCCTCATGTTTATGTTTATGTTTACATATGAGGACTGAAAAGAATTGGATCATTTTTTTCCAAAGGAAGCTTCAACATCCTCCATGGAAGGGCAGGTTATTAAACTGATAACCAGATTATTAAATGTGTGTCAGCGGATGGAGCCAAAATCCAATTTTACTTCAGAGATGGTTACCACTCATGCTTCCATTCAGAGCACACACACAGACACAGGCACCCACATGCAGAAATATGCATACACACACAGAGCATATCCAATCACAGCCCAACACACGGAGCACATCCAATCACAGCCTAATGCAGAGCACATCCAATCACAGCCCAACACACGGAGCACATCCAATCACAGCCCAACACACAGAGCACATCCAATCGCAGCCCAACACACAGAGCATATCCAATCACAGCCTAATGCAGAGCACATCCAATCACAGCCCAACACACGGAGCACATCCAATCACAGCCCAACACACAGAGCACATCCAATCACAGCCCAACACACAGAGCACATCCAATCGCAGCCCAACACACAGAGCACATCCAATCACAGCCCAACACACAGAGCACATCCAATCGCACCCCAACACATGCAGAGCACATCCAACCACAGCCTAATGCAGAGCATATCCAATCACAGCCCAACACACGGAGCACATCCAATCACAGCCCAACACACGGAGCACATCCAATCACAGCCTAATGCAGAGCACATCCAATCACAGCCCAACACACGGAGCATATCCAATCACAGCCCAACACACGGAGCATATCCAATCACAGCCCAACACACGGAGCACATCCAATCACAGCCTAATGCAGAGCACATCCAATCACAGCCCAACACACGGAGCACATCCAATCACAGCCCAACATACAGAGCACATCCAATCGCAGCCCAGCACACAGAGCACATCCAATCACAGCCCAACATACGGAGCACATCCAATCACAGCCCAACACACAGAGCACATCCAACCACAGCCTAATGCAGAGCACATCCAATCGCAGCCCAACACACGGAGCACATCCAATCACAGCCCAACACACAGAGCACATCCAATCACAGCCCAACATACGGAGCACATCCGATCACAGCCCAACACATGGAGCACATCCAATCACAGCCCAACACACAGAGCACATCCAATCACAGCCCAACACAAGGAGCACATCCAATCACAGCCCAACACACAGAGCACATCCAATCACAGCCCACAGTTTCAGGAGTGACTCCCCATCATGGAGACAGATTCAGAGCCTGCCAGGGGGCAAAGCATCACTCCCCTGGCTGTCAGGAAGGGCTAGGGCTGAAGGTCCAGCATGTGTAAATCCCATCCTAACATCTCAGTGTAGCTGTTCAAGCTGCTCCCAATCATCAGACTCTAAGCAGTAAAGTTTTATCGCACCATGTTGAGTATGCTTAACTGAATTCACTCAGACAGGTCCCCTGCAATCCTGCCTCAGGTGCAGCTCTTCAGCAGGTGGTGGCTGGTGGCCGATGTGTATATCCCCACGCAAAGGGCTCCAGTTTAATGGAAACAGTGATGCTAATATGTGGCTGAAAGCTACACAGCCCCACAGTGATGCACAGCCTCAATAACAACACAGGCCTTCATTACATTACTCACAGGGTCAGCACCTGCCCTTGGCAGAGGTGATTCGCACGGCTCATTTTATCCGCTCCTACAGCAATATTTACCGTCGCAGTTCAGGTTAGCTTTGCCCGTCGCAGTTCAGGTTAGCTTTGCTGAAGGGTACAGCAGCAGCCCCCTGGAAGTCAAACCTGCAACCCTCTGGTCCAGTCCAAGTCCAGGACACTAAAGTCATGCATATAGTATAAAAAGCAAGAAAACAAGTATATGCACACACACAGGCATCTGAACTGTAACCTATGTACGTCGCTTTGGATAAAAGCGTCTGCTAAATGAATAAATGTAAATGTAAATGCATCTCCTGTGTGACCTTACTGTACCCATTATGCACACATCTACATAAAGAAAGATCACAGAAATCAATACTGTACATGCACATGCACATTTTTTGCTCAGCAGATGCTCCTGTCCAGAGCCAATTACATAGATTACAGTTTGTACGTGTTCTCCCATATAAGCCTCTGCCAAAGGCAACATGCCAATGTTCCATTCAAAACAGCAGCGCTTTAAGCGCTAGCTGCCAGCCAAACTCTAGCTCCTCTTCCACATCAGACTGTCACACCCAGCTGTGGCATTGACTCTTTGCCCCTCCTGTTCCAGGCAGACCATGAGAGAGACCATGCATATGATGAAAACATATCTAATAGTTAATGTGCAGAATTCCAGGTGTCAGGAGGAGGAATAAGGCTGTTCTATAGCATTGAACAAAACCATTTTGTCAGCGTTTGTTTAAGTGGTCTTGTGTTTCACTCTTCTAATTAAGCCTGTGGGGGCTGCACTTCCTCTCTGGTGACTTCTGGTCAGCACAATGTTTCAGGTGGTTTCAGGTGTGTGAATAAATAACCAGCATTGTGACTCTCTGCTGCTAAAGAAAAGACTCCAGACTTTCCAGTTTTTGGGTTTTCCTGAGCAGAATGCAACGACCACCCAAACTCTTCATCCTCTCACCTGCTGCTGTCCTGAATCAGAACAGGTCTTTCAGCAGCGACAGCCTCAGATTCCTCCAACGGCCACAGCCAGGGGGAACTGGCCAGCTCTGCCTATGCCTAACAGGCACAGTTTAACTGCCGGAAGCTACAGCTCTTCCACGCTCACCTGATCACCTGAAACACTACCACCTAAAGCAATTACTTATGTCTTAAACTTTGTTTTCTTTTACTAAAAAGAAAAAAAAAAAAACAATCTAATGGTTTAATCCACTCATATCTCTAGCAACTAGGTTGTACCTTGTCTGGCCAGCTATTGAAACCTGGTCATGCAGCACTTCCAATATTGTTGACTCCTTATATGGCTTAATGTGTTTTACTCGGCCTCACTTGTAAGTCGCTTTGGATAAGCCAAATGAATAAATGTAAATGTAACTAAGCCTTTCCATGCTGAAGAGTATGGCATTACAGGCTTTAGTATTAATGCTTTACTTATTAAGACTATTCAGACAGTCTTCCATGAATCAGGTACCATTCAAGCACAGATTACGGTGATGTAAGAGATACTTACACCCCACTAACACTCAGATCAAGCTCCGTATATCTGTCATATGTGACTCCATGATTTTAGCCAATGAGTGATTTAGAGGGAGTCTCGGTCGGTTCTCACACGGTGTTGACTGACAGCATACAATAGCTCTGCCTATTGGGTGGGCCCTCTCTCTCCGCCAGCTCAGTATTATGATGTCACACAAGTTGCCTCTCCGCCCACCAGGTGGTAAGCACATTTCTGATTGGACTTCACATGGATTCATTCACCTGTGCACTTCTACACTCAACCACCTGCAGCTGCATCTCCAGGTGCGTCAGAATAATAATGAGAAACATAAATGAGGTGATATTTGGCTGTTTACCTTGGCTATTTTTAAATCCTGGATCGATATGTTCTGTACACAGTGTGCTCTGAAGCAGATATGTTGGTGTAGAGTGTGAGTGTAGAGTGTTCTGGGCTGCCATGTACCAGCTCCTTAAAAAGAACAGGTAACCATGCTCCTGTTGAATCACATGGTAATGTTTGTATCTCCACTGTTCCAGGCCACCCATCCCTCTTTCTGCAGGTTCACTCACACAGGTCAGACCCAAACACACCTTCCAATCCTGTTTAAACAAGAAAGCCTCATTTCCATTCTAAACATCCCAAAATAATGCCATTCACCACACCCCTACACACCCCACATTCACCACACCCCTACACATCCCACATTCACCACACCCCTACACACCCCACATTCACCACACCCCTACACACCCCACATTCACCACACCCCTACACACCCACTGCTCTACAGCACCACTGTCACCCTGGTATCTCCTGCGAAGCAGATGCCACAGTAACATAGCACTCTTTCTCAAAGCAAGAGAGAAAGGACACCACAACTTGCTGTCTAAGCCTTTCACCATCAGCGGCGGTAAGAGAAGCCAGAGATCTTTCTATCTGAAGAGTCCTGTGGGAAAAGACGCGGGAATCTGCCAATCTCAGGAACTGTAGAGTATTCCCCTCGGGGCCGTCATCAAATGCAAATCTAATGGCCCCTTAATTAGCTATAGAAAAATGTCACTGAAAAATGGCATGGCCTTATTAATTATTACACAAGCAACAATTAAGGGTCCTTCAACACAAGAGTGAGTGAACCCATGGCTCCTGGCACAGATCTATACCACATTATGTCTGTTTTAGATGCATAGTTTTCTGAGCACAGCTGAGCCAAGCACAGGGCAGGAGGAAGGGTGTTGTTTCAAGCCAAATTAAAAACTATCAGTCAAAAGATCAAGACCTTGTTTCCCATACCTTACAGATACTGTACTGTGGGAAAAAAACAAAACATAAGACAACTTTTTTGGACTGTCGTTGTCATATGTAAGGTTCTCAAATGAAGCTTTTGATTAGAAAGCTAAGAAGATCTTGTGCAGCATACCATGTACGTATGAGACTTTCTGTTTCTCATACGTACATGCAACTCCCGTCTCCATCTTTCGCTCCTTCTACATATATAGACAATTGCACAGCTTAATTCGAAATCTGTCTCCGCGAGAGCAGGGAGGGCAATTAGCCTAATGGATGCCCTTGATGAAAACAGATGAGCTGCACTCGAGGCACTCGATTAGACTGACACATAATGTATGGAGAGCAGATAATGCATGGAGGGGTGAGCTGAAAGATAATCGCAAAAACAGATAGCAAAAAAAAAAACAAAAGCTGTCTCTCTCCCTCTCTCTCTGCGCCTCCTCTCATGAGTGCAAACTCGTCTAAAGGCTTCAAACACAGTCTGTGCTTTCACTCTCCAGTGCCCTGTCCCACACAGAACAAACATTTAAAAAAATTTTTGTTCCATCTTCAAAACCCACTTTTCTCTGTTTTAGATGCTGTACTGGGAAACCCATGAGTGATTTGAAGACAGGAAAGCAACATGTAATGGCCAACCACAGTAGAGAAACTGCGCCTCATTCTTGAAGCTGGCAACACCACTGTGATAAAGTGAGCCTGGTTTTGGGACGGCAGTGTGCGTCCGTAATCCAGACTGGGCACGATGCGAACACGTCTTGGAAGCCAAAAGCCCCAGACCGCATCCTAACTACTGTTCGCGCAGACTGCGGCGAGAGGAGCGGAGCGCTCCAGCTCTCATCCGGCTCGATCCGAGCAGAGAAACTTGGCTGAGAGTCAAACGGTTAAACCGCGCTCGAGAGAAACCTGCTTTCCCTGAACACCTATTCCCTCCGCCGTCTCGCGTAGACAACCTCAGCCGCCGTCACTTCAGGCTCGCTGGGTTTCAGACGCGGAGCATGCTATGAAGGATTAGCGCCTTTCAAAACACTCTCCTTGTACTGGAAAATCAAAAGGCGGTGAATTGATACTTCATACCTAGTGTGTAAAAAGGCTTTGAAAGCCTCATTATAGACTTCCCATAAGGCACACCACATATTTTCACTGAATCAAAGACTGTGCTATAAAGAGCCCTGTCGGCATTGAGCAAACTTACCATTAAAAGACCTCTCAAAGAAGCATACAAAATTACACGCACCCGATCTGATTTGAAATGGAAAATGAAATGAGTGGTAAGGAGTGGGGAGGGGGGTGAATATTGGGGAGAGGCACGTAGTACATATCTTGTGAAAGTAACAATAACGGCTTTTGTGCGCGCTGTTTTTGTTATCGGTAAGCTCTTAATTAGACTTGCCCACAATTGAATACTGACCTGGATTTTAGATCCATTATCAAGAATCGCCTACTGGTTCTTTGTTAGACATGTATAATGTTTGGTGCATGTTTGTTCTGACGGAATGATACAGGCATTTGTGTTTTTGTAAATTATATCTGTTCATATTGGGCCACTGAAATAAATCTGACAGACAGACAAAATGTAAAATGATAATATTATACTGAGCTTTAATGAGTTGGTGTGATTAGCCGTCCAGTGCCGTCTACAAAAAATTTGATTCAAAAACTAAATTGACACAGCTGTTTCGAATTTGTGGGCAGCTATCGAATCAATGGGCAGCTATTATCTAAAAACGTTATTTTTCGCTAGCATTACAACACCTCCAACATAACACGTTTTTTGAAAATAAATAAATAACTGCAGCTAGAATGTAACAAACAAGGGTGTGGGTCAGCGTTTCAGTAATCAAACAACAATAACTGAGGGGTCTGCTAGAATCAGGGCGCACACCTGTCCCCATGGTTCCAAGTTCTGGACTAATGTTTAGGGATGGTGGTTCTTTTAATACGTTTCCGAGTACATTACGAGGGGTACATACGGAGCTAACTGATATCAATAAGACGCATAACAAAACCTTTTTTTGAATAATTACAAACATAATTACAGTCATCCCTGGCAGCATCGAAGTAGTGACAAACAGAGTGAGCTATGCGATTAACTGGCTAAAAGCTGTGGCGTTTATAGCGCTGAATGTTTCAGAACAGACAGCAGCAACAGGTGTGAGTGTAATATGTGAGAAAGGGATGATCTCAGAAGCTGCAGAAGTTACAATCCGTTTTAAAGCATGACCTAATTATTCCGTATCTATACAGCTGCTTGCCTAAACATAACGGATGCTCTATTAAATGTACTTTTTGGTAGGAGTGTCTGCCAAATAACTACACGTAAATGATAAAAATAGGAAAAACACGAGACAACGTGAAAACGGCTGGAAAGGTTGGACACGAGTGGCAGCGACAGAAAGATGACAGTACGAAAGCACATAAATCGTCGTTATCTGTTTGAGACCGAGTTACAGTACACTTGGACAAGTGGCAATAAGAATGAGAGCAAATCGCACGAACCATGTTAGCCAGTCTCGTTTAAAGATCCTTTGCACGTATTGCCTTCGTAAGTATGGGTACATCTGACATAAACGGTACTTAGATTCACCAAAAAGCGAGGTACAATCGGTAACCTTTGACGAACACGTACATCACCCCGACACACACATACACACACATACAGTGAGCAATCGCGCCAAATACATTACTACCTGTTGTGACCCCACCGATCACGGGGTCTAAGTGCTTAATACGTTTATGACAGATTGAAGGTCACTGTATCTATGCATGTATGAACTCATACAGCCAAACGCACTCACCATCACCAATAAAACGAAGTACAAGGGGAGAATGAACTTAAGATAAAAAGAATGAGAGTATGAGAAACGGAGGTATAGAGAACGAGACAAAATTCTATTCCCACAGGAAAAAAATGTTCGGTTTGGCGGGGTTGTGAATGTGTTTTGTTACATACATGCTATAGCCCTGACTGCGTTCAAATGTAACCCAAAGCAGCGGCGCTCGTGTCCCACACACAGGGTGCTAACAGGCGAGATGCTCTCGCCCCTTGACTGCAGGTGCACCCGGAGTGCCTAAATTGATTCGAGTCTGTCCAAAAACGCCTGTTCTGCGTGCTACCTCTGTTACTGACGAAGCCAGTTCGTAACCACTGTTACCCGAAGGCAGTTAGCTTTAGATATCTAAAGTGTAAACAAAGTGTTTTTATCAATTACACAAACTACTACTTCTTCAGCGCTAATGCGAATCATCTTTCTGTTTGTATAAAAGGCTATCATCCTCCCCTCTAGTGGCCCGGGCAAGTGGGAGCCAGCTACAATAATTCACACTGAAAGGCAACTCCGAAGTGTGCGCTTGTCAAACCGAAATGTTTCATACGCTAAAATAAGTCGAGGTTTAACTTTGAATACACTCGCGTGGAACGTGTAGAAACAGCGCTTTCTTCACGTCAGCTCGCGGAGTAACACTTTACGACCTAAAGCGTATGGAAATTGAATTTATACAATGCAGAGAGGTTGTCATGGCATCTTAGATCTTGGCTATTTTCAGCAAAGAATCGATAATGAATGTTGTGTTTTGTCCTCTCGAAATGTAATTGTATTACTTCCTACAGTACGTGGACTGAAGGCAATCCTTGGAAACCATAGCTGTTGATTTTGTTATAGATTACATGCAATTATTGTGCATTTTTATTGAAATGTCTAAGCGAGAGATGGCGATGAATGACAATGAGAGTGATCTAAATTCAGCGTATTAATGAGTGGCTGTAATGGCTTAATATCGGAGCGGAAAGGGCAGACTACAGGCGGTGCAGCAGGACCGCAGGAAAAGCCTCCGAGAGGAAAGTATGTCATCACTGCCAGTGCGCTAATTTTAAGAAGCCAGCGTTCCGAGTCCAAACTACGCTTTCTCTGGGGATGTTGGAGCAAGCCAAATTTGTACGAGCGCGTCACCTTTAAGTAGCAAACACTTCCACATTGCACCTTGGATAAAAATAACAGAACAATCACCGTTAGCCGTGTGTGTGTGTCTATTAAACGTGTATTATCAAACAAAGTAATAAAAATTATGAGTGTGCCCCTACACAATACAGTCTGTACCCACGATAGATTTTCGACACAGTTACGACTACAAACAGTGGACGAGAATTGACGCTGTTTTCGGTAAATGTTTTCAAGACAAGTCTCGTCATATGCCACTCTGTAACAAAACTCCTGCATATAAGGGTGACAGGATCGAGAAAGATTTCTCTCCGAAAATGAAAAAGGTTGGTGGGCAATACAAGACGTGTCTATATCTTGTCAACTTTCCCCGAGAACGAATCTTTTACCCAGTACAAGGCACCTTTCACATACCACAGATGGCTAACACTGTGACAGAATTCCTTTAAAGTCCCTGCCAGGAATATAAAGCAGGTCTGATCAAGACGCCTCTCTGTAGCACAAAGGCGGTTGATACATCACTCTCGAGACGTGGCAATTACATTTGAAAGTGTGTCCGTTTTTATCTATGGATCTCCAGAATATCGTTTTACCGGAGAGAACACTTGAACCCTTTGCTCCTTTGCTACAGCAAGCGAGGACTCTGAACAATCCCAGACACCCATTTCAGATATAAATGCGAAAGGCATCGTGTGTTCGCTCGGTCGGAAAACAAGATGCTAAGTGAGGCGCGCTGGGAGACATTTCAACAACAGGTCTGTTCATTCAGTCACAGTTCGCAACGCAAACACACATACGAAATATAACAATCACAGACGAGCATGTCAATGCATGGATGCACAGTCTGAATGCAAGGGAGGAATCCCTTGTTAGCTATTAATTACGACGTCTCTAAAATTAATTTACCAATAAAATCCCGACGATTATCTGCTGACTAACCATTTGTACGGAGGAAACACATACAAGCAAGCTCCGGGAAGCCCGCTGATGTTCGGTTTTGCGCAATCGTTAAAGATATGTTGGTTTGGGTGGCTCGAAGGAAAATTGGGGTTCAAAAGCACACATGGACTCGACATGTGACATACAGTTAGAGGAGACTTACATGGACGTGATGTTCTTGAACAGATCTTGAATGTTGTTGCTGTTATTTCCGTTGCTCCCGGTGTCTTGCAGCGCGAGCAGAGGGAAGAATTTCCCATTGTCGGACTTATTGCAGTAGATTTCGGTTGGGGTACAGCTGCAGGTTGGCGGGCAGTCGAACATGGAGCTGAGATAGTCCTGAAAGATGCTTAAGAGAAACAGTACCCTCCACCAGCAAATTCGCGGTGTAGAGAGCGATAGATCCATGATGCACACACAAGGAAATAATTTGGGGTCCTTGCTGCGTTAGTATATGCTTATAAATGAGTATCCGTGTTGCCTCTGTGTCTGTACGTAGCTCGTGATGTGTTTGTGTGTGCGCGCGCGGGTGTGTTAATTAGTGTGAAGGTATGTCACATTAATGCGAATTTCGTCGCTTGCGCGTATATCAGTGGCCATAAAAGCATAAAGGAAAAATACTCCGTAACAGAAAAAGGGGATGAAAAGGAAATACTCCCGGTCTGTCTTTCTCTTGAGACTGCATTAGCCGCTTAGCTCCAGGTTTGCTCTAGCGCCGCTCTCAGAATCAGCGATAGCACTGACAAGGAGAGAGGAGGAAACGAGAAGACCGTGCTCTGTGCACCAAGTCCCACCTACTGGTCAGAATTAAAACTGACACACCTGCAAAACAGGGAAAGATCAATCAGATCATAGCAGACATCGTGAAGTATCTAAGA
The DNA here is from genome assembly GCF_013368585.1 of Megalops cyprinoides. Lineage (NCBI taxonomy): Eukaryota > Metazoa > Chordata > Actinopteri > Elopiformes > Megalopidae > Megalops > Megalops cyprinoides. The sequence goes on from NC_050590.1 coordinate 1,662,142, forward strand.
AGACAACGGAGACAAACATACGACAAACTAAACTATGCATACGTCAGCACTTCCAACGGTCGTCAATGCGCGTCTGGTAAGTTCTGAGAATCCCAAACTGAACAGAATGCAGTTGGGAGTCATAATTCGACAGCTAATACTGTGGTCTCAAAAATTACACCCTGTGCAACCAAAGGTTCTATGTTCAATCTACCAACTGAAGTGGGAGGTTTTACGCAGAAACTCCCTGGGCGCTAATTTGATGTTCAGAAAGCTGCACTGACGCTCTTGCGCGAAGGGCGTGGCACTGGGTAGTGTTTCTTATTAGTGTTTAGTGTCAGTGACACGAAACACTATTATTGTCTAGAAACACCTTTACGGCGATGTGAGTTCATGAAAACGTGTGATTGCTAACTTTTTATAAGCATTTTGCGCCCTTGCTGTGGGGCTATTCTAAAATATGTGTAAAGTTCTTAACATGTTCCTTAAAGTCACGTACATTTTGGTCATACATGCAATGCGCCAATCCGATGTGTGTGTGCGTGTGTGTAGATGTCTTTTTCCGGTGTTGATACGGCATTCCCGCGCCGTTTTTTAGCATCAGTGTTCCTCTAAAGAGAAGGTTGAGAGTGAGAGAGATACCACAACACGCGACCCGCGCAGCAGATTGCTCTTAACGGATGTGAAAGTGTTTCACGCTGTGATTTTTCCAAAATCGCACGACATTACCCGTACGCCTTTGGACAGAGACCATCACAGTGTAGACAGCTCTTTGTGCACCCAGTGGCCGATATGTCTCGCACACTGTTCTTATGACAGATAAACAGCTACAGGGTCAAATGTTAAACTTTGCATTTTAACGCAACTTTAGCAGGCTTTAGAAAAAGGCCATTTCTGTGTCAGCGTTATTGTCTACGTGACCTTTTCTGCTCACAAACTGGCATTAAAAGAATTCTGAGTGTGTGACCACGCGCCAGCTCTCGGGGGGAATAAGAGAAGCTTCTGACTTGACAGACTGTCCTTCACTTCTCCCGACGAGGCTTTGTTTTTTTGATGATGGAAACACTTCTCTGAAGGAAAGCGCCACGGTAGTGTTGTTGTTATAGCTGTTATTGTATTTGTAGTTGTTGTATGTATCACTTGTGCAACTTACATACCTCACATATGACATATCATCCGTGACACAATACTTTCCTGGATTAAGGATGCAATACGACTGTCACACATGGGAATTAAACCTGCAACCTCTAGGTTCCAAGCCCATTTCCTCACAGGTTTAAAACAGAACAGGATATCCAGACACACAGGTGTGTGCAAACTTACACACACACACACCTTCACGTGTACACTAGTACGCCCACTCACCTCTCTCTGTGTCTGCTTTCCAGGGCTTTGATTTATAATTTACAGATTCCCTCTGGCAGGCATTTATTGCAGAGCTGGAAAAAAAAGTTAGATTAAATATTATGGAGAACAAGTATTGGCTAATAGTATTTTATTAAGGATTTAATTTGGATATGCAAAGCATCAGCTCTGTGTATACAATCTGTACAGTCATCATTCTGCCAGCACCGGGAGACAATGCAGCGCAGATTAAAAAGCAAAAATCAGTGATAATCAATAGACAAATATCCACATGTAATTTGGTAAAGGTATCTGCTTTGCTGCCTCCTACATATTTTGAGTGAAAACCTTTGTCAGAGATGAACTGAATGCCGTGAGTAAAGCATTTACCCAGAGTGATCACACTGATGTGGTTGAGCAATAAGAGGAACAGACATTGTGATGCTACTCAGGGGAATCATAGCTTGACATTAAAAGTCTGTTTTAACCCTTGTTAAAAAGTTGCTCAAAGCTGAGCCAAGTTGTTCTTGTAGGCGGTAGTGAATGAGGCAAACTACTCTAATTCATCAGCCAGGACATACTCCAGCAATTTCAGCTTGCAGTTTACAGCATGCGTCTGTCTCTCCTGAAGCACAAACCTATTCTGCTGCTGTGATGGGACAGTGAGGCTTCTTATACCCAAAGATGGATTGGAGGATGGGGAAATTATATGGAATCAGTGGCTCTTTTGATTTCAACCAGTCATGGCCCTTTTTCTGTGGAGAGCAAAGTCATTTTAACTGTTTCAAGTAAGTGATTGACAGTAAGACTAGCTCCACCCAGTATGGAATATCTCTTAAATTAAGCAAAAAAAAAGACCATACAAGGAATCTTCCCAACTTAAACACCATGCTTGTTTCCAATGTGCTCTGTGTTAGAACAGCTGTAAAATGTAACATTACCCAACTCTTGATGGTTTCAGTCTTTTGTCTTCTCAGTCATATGAGGATCTAAGTGTCTTTTTTCTGCTCTTCAGAAATAAAAAGCCAGTGGGGTGGTCTGTGCGGTGTTGTAAAGGCAGAGTGAGGCAGAAGGGTACTGGGTCACGTCCCAGGTGAGCTGTTCACCCAGGTACTTCACCTGAAGCACTTTGGTAAATATTCCTCTGTAGAGATGGATAATGTTTGAAATGCATGTCCTATAAGAGTCTCTGCCAAGAAATTAGAAATGAGAGTCATAAAAATTATAATCGGCTGCAAAGCAATGAAAATTTCACTCTTCAATGCACTGTACACCTGGCTGCAAGTAAGTCTCATATTCCACACTGGACACAATGGCTGAAGCATGGACACACACACACACACACAAACACATAAACACACACATACACATGCATACACACACACACACACACACACACACACACACACACGCACATACACACACACACACACGCACATACACACACACACACACACACATACACATGCACATACACACACTCGCACACACACACATACACACACTCTCACACACACACACACACACACACACCCACACATACACATGCAGAGACACACACTCACACACACACACACACCCACACGCACGCACATATGCAGAGACACACACTCACGCACACACACACACACACATAAACACACACATACACATGCATACACTTTTTCACATATTGTGTGTATGTATATATGTATACACATGTGCGTATATATTTACATATGTGTATGTGCAAATTATGTGCTCTTGCAATATTTACACAATGTAATGCATGCCAGTAAAGCTTTGAATTTGAGTGAGAGAAGGGAAGAGAGTGTAGCTGAGAGGAAGAGGAGGGAAGAGAGTGTAGCTGAGAGGAAGAGGAGGGAAGAGAGTGTAGCTGAGAGGAAGAGGAGGAAAGAGAGTGTAGCTGAGAGGAAGAGGAGGGAAGAGATGGAGAGCGAAGGACAGAGCAAGACTCAGGTAGAAAGAAGGACTGAGAAGAAGGGAAGGAGAGGGGAAAGAGGGAGGGGGCAGCTGAAAGAAAGTGGTTTGCCCTGAGAGGCTCCAGAGACACACCAGGCTGCAGCCAAAACACGATCCAGTGGAGAAAGAGTGTGGCTGGAGAGAGGTAGAGTTGGGGGCGATAAATGACGAATAAGCCTTTCTCGCAAATGCCTGGACCCAGGAGAAAACTCAGAAAAAGGCCTGGGTATTAAAGGAGATGTGAAATGTATTATTCAGCATTTTGAGTGACAAGTCTGATCCCAGAACGGCACACACAGTTTGAAAAGGTTTATGCCTAATTCATTTAGTATAAAGTGAAATGTGAGACTCAAAAAGATCTCCTGCCTCTGAACAGATGGGAGATATTCAGCCTTTTCCAGACAATGGGAATACATTTATGAAACACTCTCTATTCTCCTTATTTACGTCATTGGAGTTTTAACACGCAGGCAACGGGTCAGAGGTCACAGGAAAAGTCACTGCCACACATGCCAATATAACCTTGCAGTTGCTTTCTAACTGCATGCATTGTGAAATGTAATGGGTTGTGATCACAACAAATGGCCTTGTGTTCCAGTGAATGCTTTGTTCTTCTTTTGTTAATCAGATGAAAAACCGACACTGAGCTGACTGAAACATAGGGGACGGGAAGGGTTTCACTGCTGCCCACTGCCTCCAGCGTGTGAAATCATTCAGTTGTAGCTGAGAAGGTTTGTGAGAAATCTGATGTATGTACATAAATAGAAACAAATAGTACACACAAACATTCACACAGACACATGTACACACACACACACAGACACATGTACACATACACACAGACACATGTACACACAGACACACGTATACACACACACACACACACACACACACACAGACACACGTACACTCACACAGAGAACATGCTGGCGACCCATATTCTCACCAGGGGATAGATTAACTAATTATTTCAATAAATAAAAACCAGACAATGGCAAATGTTACTAATTAATACATTTTCACAGTTGTTAACACAGTTGCAACTCATTGATGACCAGAAACACATACATGTTCATCTCAGTTCCAGAAATACATTTACATTTACATTCAATAATTTGGCAGATGCTTTTATCCAAAGCAACTTACAAATGAGGTAGAGTACAACACAAGCAAAAGCCATACAAGGAGTGAACAATATTAGAAATTCTGCATGACCAGGTTTCAGTAGTTTGGCCAGACAAGGTACAAGCTAGCTGGTAGAGACATGAGTGCATTAAACCATTAAATTTGATTTTTTTTAAAGGAAAATGAAGTTTAGGGCTTAAGAAATTGCTTTAGGTGGTAGTGATTCAGGTGATCGTGTGAGTATGGAAGAGCTATGTCTGCAGATGTTTCTTGAAGGTAGTGAAAAACGGTTTAAGTGTGAAAATTCATTCCACCACCAAGAGACAGCAGCAGAGAAAGTTATGGATAATGAACATGGGCTTTTAGTAGTGAGTTCAGGTTGGTAGGTGCAGTTTTGTTGGTTGTCCTGAAAGCAAGCAACAAGGTCTTGAACATGGTGAGGGCAGCTACAGGGAGCCAGACGAGTGACACAAAAAGAGGTGTAACGTGGGCCCTCTTTGGTTGGTTGAAAACCAGACACACAGCCATATGTTGTATCGACTGCAGAGGCTTAATGGTGCGTGCAGGTAGACCAGTGAAGAGACCATTGCAGTTGTCCAGTCTTGAAATGACAAGAGCCTGGACTGTGCTGTGCAGCAGACTCACATAGGTAGGGACTGAAACGCACGCAAATCTTACCCTGTTCGTCTCATTTCCAGAAACGCATGCAAATCTTACCCTGTTCATCTCATTTCCAGAAACACGTGCGCAAACATCTTTTACAATATTTATCTTTTGTGGAAGTTGTACCTTGAGCCTCTGACCTGATGGTAGTGTTTGTAATGATGGATTAAGTGGATGTGTTTAAGCTTTAAGAATGTGGAGGGATTTCTGTCTTCAACAAATTGGATTTGTAACTCTTTGGTACCAATTAATTTGTCTTACTCTCTCTACTGCTCTCACTAGTTTGGTTTAATTATTTGCCGACAGATTGTGATGCCAAGGTTCTAGAAGCAAGTACGCTCTCAGAGATCTACATACAGATACCAAAATTCCCCTCTGAATATAAAAGCCAGTTAATTGTTTAAGAAGAAAGAGTGAATCTTAAACCCTCTTGTAGTCGTAATCCACATTCCTGAAAGCACAAGGCTTTGGTCTCATACAGTACCAAGGCATTTAAAAGTAGGAACAGGAAAGATGACACATCCTTGAGTAAGTGCAGGATTGAAAACCAATTCATATGCTAAAACACCTTTCACACAGACACACTGTGGCTGGTGACACAGAGATGCCCTGTTTCGTGGTGCGTGTTTGCTTCTAAATCATATAAAGTAATAGTACACCAGCGCCATTACACTGTTCAAACCAGACAGAAATGAAGAAGTAGCGAAGCCTTGCTCTTACAATCATTAGTCGCCATGACTACTGTAATGTGTTATGAGGGAATGTTGCATTTGCGTTTGTGATGTTTTACCTTAAATTTATTATGTCAGTAATATTGCGCTTCATAATCAGTTCATGGCAATGTTTTTTGGCTGGTTCAGCTTTTTAGCTGTGTTTCAGATTCCTGTTTACTGTAGTTATAGCTATTCTGTATGTATGAAACTGTTGTTGCGGCTATGTATTTGAATGCAAAACGGATACTTTTCCAGTCCTGAGGAGAGCAGTATTGCCACCTTAAAAGGGCAATGCTGAAGTTCCCCTTTTAGAGAAAGGTGTAGAGGTGTAGACAGCCATGCACTACTTCAGATCCGTGAGCAAAAACTAGCAATAGAATCACGAAGGCACGTTCCACCATCACATCAACTGCATCATGGTGATACCCGACTGCAAATCCGCAGCCCCACAGAATGGAAACATTGACCACCTGGTTTCTGGTAACTGATTGCAATTACACAGAGTGGAAGAACCAGAATCACCATTTCTGTGCTGAGAAACAGCATAAGTAACAAACACTCTTAATGAAGTAATAATCAGAGTTTATTGTGCTTTACAGTGAATTTGTGTGATCTACTCACTGAGTGCTCTTCCTCCTGTTTGAGACACATGGCCACAGTCAGCCTCCTCCTTCTAGTCCTGTCCTTGGAATTTGTGTGAAGGAAACCCTGAACAAGACTAAGTGCAGGGGAGATAACACAGCCTGCAACACCTCAGCCAAGGAGACATGGTCCTTGGAACCACCACAGAAGTTAGCTGTCAGAGGTGTGTAAAGAGTTCAAAGTAAAGGTGATTCAGTAAGTGACGTTTTGCTCATTCATGCTTCCAACAAATCAGTAGCATGGATTAGTGTTGCTTTTTATGTATTGTTATGAGGCTTTTAGAACAATAGAACAGGCAATTAAGCCTAATCAAGACCAAGTCCTGAAATTGACTTAAGAGGAGAATATTGACCACCTTCACATGCATCATTTTATTGGTACATGAGTCCTCCAACGTGTTTCATTAACAAACATCACAGCAGGTGACTGTGAAAGCCAAGACTGATGTCTGATGAACTAAACCAAGCTGGAAACACTGATGATGTCACTGAATGGACCAATCGGCAGGCATGCACGGCACATCCACCTGGGCCTGCACTGGGAGACTGCACCAGGAGCTCCAGATCAGCACTGAGGATGGCACGACAGCATTCCTACAACAAAACCACAACACAGCAACCTTCAGGCCTACTGTTTACAACAGTTAAATTTTCAATTATGAGAAAGTAACAGTTGCATTAAGTGTGTGTGTGTAATCTGACAGTCTCTCTGGTGGTAAAAGATCATAATAAAACTTCCTCTTTTTTCATCTAATGAGCTCAGTAGAATCCCCTTAAAACTGAGCCAAAGCCTGGTGTGTGTCTGCTGTGTTTATGCATTCAGAAGTTGAACACAGAACTAAATGCATTCTGGGGCCTTCCACAATTTGATGAAAGCTTCAGTTATATCATCTGTTTGGACAGTTTTCTACCTCTCCCCCTTTCTCTCTCTGTGCCTCTCTACCTCACCCTCCACTGCAAGCCATTGTTCTCTTATAAAACAAATTATGGAATTATGTAAGAGCAATTTTTACCGTCTCCTTTCAGGTTGACAGTATCAAAACATTCCCTCATAATGGGCATGACCACCACAATATCTCAGTCTTTCACACAATGTCATAAAGACCATGAAGACTCTTTTTCTTCCATGTCGACTGCATTGTTGCATTTGGAATGGGGTAACTGCATTGTTGCATTTGGAATGGGGTAGCTGCATTGTTGCATTTGGAATGGTGTAGCTGCACTGTTGCATTTGGAATGGTGTAGCTGCACTGTTGCATTTGGAATGGTGTAGCTGCATTGTTGCATTTGGAATGGTGTAGCTGCACTGTTGCATTTGGAATGGGGTAACTGCACTGTTGCATTTGGAATGGTGTAGCTGCACTGTTGCATTTGGAATGGTGTAGCGGCACTGTTGCATTTGGAATGGGGTAACTGCACTGTTGCATTTGGAATGGTGTAGCGGCACTGTTGCATTTGGAATGGTGTAACTGCACTGTTGCATTTGGAATGGTGTAGCTGCACTGTTGCATTTGGAATGGGGTAACTGCACTGTTGCATTTGGAATGGGGTAACTGCACTGTTGCATTTGGAATGGTGTAACTGCACTGTTGCATTTGGAATGGTGTAACTGCACTGTTGAATTTGGAATGGTGTAGCGGCACTGTTGCATTTGGAATGGGGTAGCTGCACTGTTGCATTTGAAATGGTGTAGCGGCACTGTTGCATTTGAAATGGGGTAACTGCACTGTTGCATTTGAAATGGGGTAACTGCACTGTTGCATTTGGAATGGGGTAACTGCACTGTTGCATTTGGAATGGGGTAGCTGCACTGTTGCATTTGGAATGGGGTAGCGGCACTGTTGCATTTGGAATGGGGTAACTGCACTGTTGCATTTGGAATGGTGTAACTGCACTGTTGCATTTGGAATGGTGTAGCTGCACTGTTGCATTTGAAAGTTGTGTATATTGCAACAGCGAAACTGGCATGTCAGAGGGAAGTGTGCACTGGACTGCACTGGGCTTCTGTTCCAGGTATTTCAGCTTTATTTGAGTTTTTCGGAAGTGAATCATCCAGGCCAGGTGGGCAGAGCAGTGCCCCCCCCCCTGCCCCCCCATGCCGCAGGTATCTGCCCCCCTCCCCCAGCCCCCGTTCGCCCTGGTGCTAACCCGCCCTGTCACTGCTGGTTTTCGGAGACGTGAGGAGGCCAGCCTCCAAACCTGCAGGGCAGAGGCCCGTCGGATAGGCCAGCGAGTCAGGGACCATCTGTCAGTGACAGGCCGCAAGAGCTACCAGCAGACATCTACACCAACAAGCATCACGCTGGCCTCATCCACATTTTAACCATGCTTACAGAGACCTTCAAAATAGAAAATACCTGTTTTGTTTCATCAGGATAAACCACAGAGCTTTAAACGGCCTTAAACAGGCAGCTGCTAGCTGACAGCATCTCAAAGATCAGTGATGGTTTTCTTACTGCACAGAGACAGATTGGATCCTCTGCTGAAAAGCTACCTGGTCTTGTGGCACAGACCTATAAGTGAGCATTGTGACCGCTGCCCTGCGGTGAGGGTCAGCGCTCTGTCTCTTAGAGATGCGTCTGATTAAACTGCGCAGCTCAGCCGGAGTCGTTGCTCCCTTTCTCTGAGTATAGCAGTCGCAGCCATGTGCAAAATACGCGCGAGTGGCGAGCAGCCAAAGAGCGCCGTGGGGTTAATCTGGCTGCCCAGAGCCTCAGCTCTCCCTGGGCTGATCCAGGTGCTGCCACAAGCTCTGTAGCTTATCCACCCAGCGAGGGGACAAGCTGAACGCTGGGTAGTACCGTCATAAAACACCATCCAGCTTTCAACACAAAACAGCTCTGCCTTTTGGGTTTATTACGAAATTTACTTTACAAAATGCACAACTTATGGACAATTCACAACAGAGCAGCTGAACATATACAGAGATATAAAACCCAAAGGCAACTTGCAATCTTTTCTAACCAGTAGATGCAATCTGTCAGATTCTGTTCTTGAGACTAAAATAAGGAGTAACAGGGAAACAGTACCTTCACTCCTGCAAAAACCCATCAGACAATTAATACGTTTCTGTGCTGAAAATGTCACTTTTATGTGCATGTTAAAATTATTTATTTTACCAGCTAAATAAACAATGGGTAACCTGGTTCTATCACACAGTACATGTCTTTCTACTGTTCATTCAATACCATGAAGGGACACTAAAATTGTGTGTGTGTGTGTGTGCATCTGTGTGTGCGTGTGTGTGTGTGTGTGAATGTGTGTTTGTGAGAATGTGTGTGTGTGTGTGTGGTGTGGGGGGAGAAAACCCACACAACCCTGTGGTTGAATTGCTCTGGCTGGGGGTGATATTTGTGTCTGCGTAAACCTCTCGCACCTGTACTGGGTGTTAATTTCACGTCAATGGGGCACACTGCAAGCTTACTCTTGGTATTCTATGAATGTCAGTGTGCCGCAGCAAAAACAATAACGACACATTGATTAGGACCCCTCTCCCGAAGTGGCCTTTCTTTCCAGGAAAACATAGGATCAATAATTCCAACGTTTAGTCTGACAAACCACCTACAACATGTACACAAATCACATTAAATGTCACGATCGAGTTTTTTCATCGCTGCTACTGCAAAGTCTATCTGTTTCACTCGCGTTGAAATATTCGTTTAAATTTGCACACATTTTGGCAAGAAAACTGCAGCTGAACTGCCGGTGGAAAAGGAGCGGTGTGGCCATGTTGAGGGTTGGAATGTGGGCGTGTGGACACAGCTGTGCATGAGACTGCCTTCCATTCGCTCACAGGAACATCAGCACACGCCTGGCTCAAGGGCCCTTAAAATGCACAGCACACAGTCCTGTCCTCAACCCCTATCTTACACCAATCCTGTCACCGCAACAGAGGCCTGGATTCATAGCAGGCTGCACACACACACACACGCACACACATACACACACACACACACACACATACACACACACACACACACACACACACACACACACACACACATACACACACACACACACACACACACATACACACAGAGCTTCCATGGAAGCTCTGTGTGGAAAGGTCTTGTTCCTTTGTCAGTTCCAGGAACTACTTTTATATTTTATTTTGTCACAGCTGTTTGTCCACTCATTACCATACCATACCATTAGCCAAGGAGGTTTGCTTTTCGTGTGTTTTACACACTACTCATTGACACCGTTTAGTGATGAAGTGTAACCTCCCAGCCAGTGGCCCCTAGCTGGGGGAGTGTAGTGTTGTGGCATCTTTAGGGGTAATAAATGCTAATATGCATTTAGCACGTTAGCCATGCGTGAGCCCACCCAATGGCCTGACCACTCAAGCGCCTGTAGGGGATTTAGTTTCCTCTACTACCAGCAGGGGGAGTATAGCTTATGTGCTCGCCCTGGTCAGGATGCACTACAAAGAGCATGTTTCAGATGGATGTGTATGAGTGATTGTCATTGTGTCAGTGTAAAAACGATCAGGTGTTAAGGCTACCACAGTCACTGTTTAAGGTAGTGCATTGGGCTTTCACTAGTGGATGGAGGCAGATTGAATCTAAAAGGCTAGTGTCAAGGCACAGGCACGGACTCAAACGCAGACCAAGCGTACTCAGGTTCCAAGTGGTTTATTGAAATCGCAGGGCAAGTTCGTGGTGGCAGTACAGGCAGGGTCAAAAAACCAGGAAGGCAGTCTGAGGCAGAACAAACAAGGAGCAGGGATGAAAAACAGGAGCAGGCTGGGTCAAACCAGGCAGGCAGGCAGATCAGGCAACCAAGGCAGGGCAGCAGGCAGGGATGAGGTAAGAAGTCAGGCAGGAACCAGCTCAGGAAACAACACGAGAAACAAGGCGGGACGTTAACAGAGCAAGCACTGACACAAACTGGCAACAAGGCAGGACGGCAGGCAGGGACGAGGTAGGAAGTCAGGTAGAAGTTGGTACGGGATCAGCAACATGAGTAACAAGGCGGGACCGTAACAGAGAAAACACTGAGACAAACTGGCAACAAGACAGAGACAAGCAGGGAATATAAAGGGCTGGACTGATGAAGAGATGGGATGCAGGCGGGCAGGCAGGCAGGTGGAGGCGATCAGGAAATCAGGTGGGAGGGGACAAGGCGGAGAGTGGGGCAGAGCGGGAACACATGGGAACTGTAAACAAAAAGCACATGGACGACACTGCCAGAGAGGGAGAAACACCAGAACAACAGCTAGGGGGCAGAAGTACTGAGAGCTGGAAACATGACACTGAAATTGGTGAACAAGTTACATTGCAAACACATGGGTGAATTTCACCTCCAGACAACTCTAACAGTAGCAAAATCCTTTGGTAAAGAAAATATATCTTATATCTATATATCAAAATGCAGAGGATCTGAATTTAACAAGGAGCTGCCTAACACCCCAAAAGAAGATTCACACCACCTGGCTGTGTTTGCCAGTGAAAAGAAGCTTCTCTGTGCAGGTGTTACAGTCCTAATGAAGGCATGTACAGTCTTGCCAACACATCTTTCAAACATGGTTTTACAAACAGACTATGACCAGCATCATTTTTCTGTCTTCATATTGCACCGACAATCAAACTTTTTCATTTACATTCCTCTGGGCAATTTTTCATTTACATTACTGAGATTATGCAGCGCTGTCACCTCTCATGTTCGGCAGTTCATTTTGTATCCGTTACAATATCACCCGATGCAGGTCTTTCAGTCACAACAGCAATACAAACAAAGATGCGATTAACACAATTTCAAGGTCATGTCCGAATGACAGACTTCAAAATGATGGACACTGAAGGGAATTGTTTTTTTGTTTTTTTTTTCAGCACGTACACACATTTATCATTTATGTATTTATGCATGGTCTTGCATTGTACAGTTTGCCTGCTTATATTTCAGAGCCAACCAATCATTTCTGGTAGCTGGGAGAAATAATTCAGTTAAACTCAAGAGCCTTGTTTAATGGCATTTTGCTAAATCCAATTTCTGAGGACCATGCAATTGCCATTCATTCAGCTCCATTTACAGTATTAGCTGGAGACATCACAATAATCATTTGACATTGAAAATTACCTTTGAAAGGATGTGCCAGGGAAAAAATAACTATAAGGAGGCCAACAATTTTATTATTATATAAAATAAAAGTTTACTTTCTTTAGCCTCACAGAGCTTTGAATTTTGCCATCTGCAGATGGTTTCAGCCTTGACCCCAGTACGGGTTGCCCCTCCTCTGAAGTGGTAAATGATTCATGAAGAAAAAAAAAAGAATCAAACAGTCTGATCAGCCTCACTCCAGCATTCCAGTTCTGCCTGCATAGATGCCAACGGCAGGCGGGTGGCAGACCTTCCAATGTGCCAGTTTTCAGGGCCTGGCATGGAAATATCTGGCATTGGCTGTCAATCCTCATTAGGGATTCCAAACACCCTATCACCTATGCGTCACCCTGGGGGGCACCCCCCCCCCCCCTTTAGAGGTGACAGGAACAGCCAGATGTTACATTCAATTCAACTCAATTCAATTCAGTTTCTTTCAATTGTGCTTTACTAGCAGGGCAAAATCAAAGCAGCACAGCTGAAGTAGGCGAAAAGTGTTACTGCAGCATGATACAGCATACAAATATACATTGCCCAGGTATGCACACAGTAAGCAAAAAATACTATTAAGTGTTTGTGGACAGTAAATTCTGCATAAAATTCACAAGTGACAACCATATTAACAAAAGGTACCAAACAGCAACTGCCACTGAACTACTCTGAGTCTGCCATTTCTACAGCATTGAGCCGTGCTCTGTGGATGCATTTCTGACTGCTAACAGAGTTGTGGAGGCTTGTCCTGGCATGACTGACACCTCTCCCACATCAGTCATGTTTGAGGAATGGATGACAGGGAGCTTTGCTTTTAAAGAACACTTCTCTTTCTTGGGAGTGTTTCTAACAATGTATCATAAAGTGTATGTCTGATCAATCTGTCCACAGAGCTGTCTCTGACTGAGGGGAACTGTTTGTTTTTTTAAATATTTCTCTTGTCTGCCTGCCTGTCTGTCTGTCTGCCTGTCTGTAAGCCCTGGTGTCAGTTTGTCTGACTGGCAGGCTCTGCACTGATCCTTCCTGTGTTGCTCATGCTCATCATGCTGTCATCCTTCACTGTCAAACCCATCAATGTCACTTTCGAACCCCTGGAGTAGAAATGTACAGCCTAGTGCTAGCTGGTGCATTGCCATTGATCAGGCATTTCCCATACGCAGTCTTGCATTTTTGCACCAATTGCAGAAGACCACCTTCAGATACAGTGGCTGGCTGTGACATCACAATGCAATGTTGCATTATCTGTTCATTATTGTACTACAGCACCTACTGTATCCAGGGCAATATATACAGCAGACATTCAACACACCCCATAAGTCAAGGTGGATATTAGTGCACGCAACCAAAGACAAGCAACATAAACTTTTTATTTCTATTTTCAGAGGGGGCCAAATGCAGGTATCTAAAGATCCACCTGTAAGCTTTTAAGGTGCAGAGGACTGAATAAACCACTTTATGCCTTCAGGAATTTCAATAAGCTTCTGATTTATTACCATGGCTTTAATGGACACATTGAATGGCCTCTGATCCATTCTCAATCCCAGGGCCTTCTGCTGTAGTGATGAGAATGCTGTTTGCACAAGCAGGGTAACCATGTGAGCAAACCCAACCGACCTATCTCCCTAAAGAATGGACCCCATTACACAGTTCAGCTCTCAAACATTTTGATTCATTTTGCTTTGGCCGGAGAGCTCGTGCAGAGGGATTCCAATCCGAGGCATCTGGAATCATATCTCTCCTCACTTGGAAGTTGATTGGTGATGCTGTCTCAGGTCATGTACCTCTTTTGCTCAACAACCTGGCTGCCCATGTGTTGTCATGGTACCACCAGTACCAGGCCAGAATGCATACACCAGCAAGCGTTGTCTTTTATTTAACTCATGGAGTAGTACTTCATTTAGTGTCTTACACTGAAAAGTCCTACACTGAAAAGAGGCACTGTAGATTGATTTAAATACTCTTTGTTAGGATTGAAATGATAATGCATGATCTTCCATGACTAATTGATCCCATTGGCTGGATTGGTGAGAAATGAAAGAATGTTGGAAAGGGTGGGCTGTGTGTTTTCTGAAGGGAAGGTGTTTCAGTCTAGAGGCAGTCAGTGGGAGTGCATTGTAAAGGCAGCCTGGGCCTCCGTAGCTTGCATTGTTTGGGCAAAACAAAAACCTTCTGACTACATGTGCCTCTGTGGTGGTCACGTTTTTCACCCACTCTGTCAGCCTCTCTGTAGAGCTCACTTGCTCCTTCTCTCCTTCTCTCTCCCTCCCTCTCTCTCTCCCCCTCCCTCTGTCTCTCTCCCTCTCTCTTTGCCCTCCCTCTGTCTCTCCCTCTCTCTCTCTCACTCTCTCCTCCTCACTTCTTCTTTCGCTATCTCTCTGTCTCTCTTGCTCTCTCTAAAATTCAAATGCAACTGCTTTATTTGCATGACTTTTTCAATGGTAAAGATATTGCCAAAGCAATCATTCTTATAATCATCTTACAACATGCAAATGTTCTCTCTCTCACTCCTCACTCACTCTTTCTCTCTCTCGCTCACTCTCTTCATCTCTCTCTCTCCCCCTTAGTCTCTCTCCCTCTCTCTTTCTCTCTCTCGTGCTCCCCCCATACTCACTATCTCCTTTATTCTCTCTCTCCCATCTAGGATGTGATTGTAACTTGCACTCTCTGCGGTAACTTCAAAGAGTGCGGCCACACGCCACCCTTCCAAATGCGTCTGAAATGACCACGCAGAGCCAGGCGCCTGCTGAGAGGCACAGCTGCAGCCAGGTGATTTACAGGCAGGTAATTTCCTATCATCGGGTAGGATTGCTGGAACTCACATACACTTTATTTAATTAGGTCAATACTGATTTTTCAAAACAATTCATCACATTCATCAATATTTGTGAGACTGTATGTAAATGGAAATGAAGAAAAACTGAATTTTATGGAAATGGACAGAAGTGGGGAATTAAGAACAGACAGACAGACAGACAGACAGGCAGACAGGCAGGCATACAGACAGAAAGACAGACAGACAGGCAGACAGGCAGACAGGCAGACAGGCAGACAGGCAGGCAGACAGACAGACAGACAGACAGGCAGGCAGACAGACAGACAGGCAGACAGGCAGACAGGCAGGCATACAGACAGACAGACAGACAGACAGACAGGCAGACAGGCAGACAGACAGACAGGCAGGCATACAGACAGACAGACAGACAGACAGACAGACAGGCAGGCAGACAGACAGACAGACAGGCAGACAGGCAGGCAGGCAGGCAGACAGACAGGCAGACAGACAGACAGACAGACAGGCAGGCAGACAGGCAGGCAGACAGACAGACAGACAGACAGGCAGGCAGACAGACAGACAGGCAGACAGGCAGACAGACAGACAGGCAGACAGACAGACAGACAGGCAGGCAGGCAGACAGACAGGCAGGCAGACAGACAGACAGGCAGACAGGCAGACAGACAGACAGACAGACAGGCAGGCAGACAGACAGACAGGCAGGCAGGCAGGCAGGCAGACAGACAGACAGACAGGCAGATGATAGATAGATAGATAGATAGATAGATAGATAGTAGAGTATGAATAAGGAGGTTGCTATTAAATTATGTTGCTACATATGGAGGCAAACAACCAGAAGATACCTGACATTACTCAAACTTACAGATCTACCAAGGCAGAGAAATGTTACCTGTACTTGACAAACTCAGAACTACAAGACCTAAAAATGTAAGAAAGAAGAAGAAAGACAAGCACTACTTGAAGAAAATGTCCTTAAGGAACAGACAAATTACACACCAGGTTCAGACTCCACGCTGGCAGGTGGCTTGCTGTTCATTCATTAACAGCATATTCTTTATATCAGAGCTCGGCAGATGTTTTGCAGGAAGAACACCTCTCTACTGCAAAAAAAAAAAAGTACTCAGAAAGTTTCATTTATTTTACCATAATCTCCTTTGACCTTAAACTGACAGTTAATGTTACTCCAAAGATTTCCCTCACCCTCTCGCTGGCACTTTCCGTGCTTTGCGGAAAATGATTTCCGACAAAAAGTTATTCAAACTTTGAATGTGTTCATTTTCTATAAGCTCCGGGTGGTCAGCAGCACACCAATGCCGTGAGGGGGGTCTGCCCAGGGTCAGGGTTTGTATCCAAAGCGCTGTTGCCGTATGCATTATCTATACATAGCATTCATTAGGTGGACCCTCTTACCCAGAGCCATTTACCAAGCAGAGGAACACGTAATGAGGCCACATTATCTGCACATACGTTAGACAGCCGACCAAATAAGTATATATAATATAATATATAATAAATCGAAACAGGAGTCAGTGTGCACGCCGTGCTGCAATGAGCAGAGTCCTGCTGAAACCGGAGTGCTGCAGTTATTGCAGTGAGACGCAGCCAGACCAGCAGCTGGACTGCACGCACGGCGGCTGACTGTTAGCGGAAGGCTGGAGGGTGGCGCGGGAATACACAGCTGAATGGGTGCACAGCACATGTGCAAAAACGCAAGGGCACAAAGTTTTGATTCATTTAAATTTGAATAAAAGCTGTACTTCCTGTCCCTGCTCATTTCGGGTTGTAGATTTTTTTTTTTTGTCACGTATCTTTTGAGATGAGCTGAATGGGCTGCATTTTGATCCTGGCTTCCTCCGGGTGAAATGCTGAAAGAGTGCGTTTGAGCCACCTCCGCCGCCAAGCCCACGCGGTCGCATTGTGCAGCCGATCTCGTGGCGTTCACGGTCACCGCGGTATTTTCAGAAGCGGTGGCTTCAAGAGAGGACGCACTCCTATTGTGGGCCCCCCCCCCCCCCCTCCATCTCCCCACCCCCTCATTCAGCAGTCATAGATGAATCACTTTGGAACATCATCCTGTCACTACCACCCCCCCCCCCCCCACACACACACACACACACACACACCCAGGGGCTTCCTGCAAGCAGCTTTTCTGCGTTTTTATTGGATTGTGACATCTCCATGGCAACAAGGGCAACCCAGGTAAACTTCTGTAAAGAAGTAAGATGGAAAAAAGTGTAAGTAAGTGTAAGTGTAAGTGTGTGTGTGTGTGTGTGTGTGTGAGTGAGTGTGCTTGTGTGTGTGTGTGTGTGTGTGTGTGTGTGTGTGTGTGTGTGTTTATGTGTATGTGTGTGCATGTGTGTGTGTGTGTGTGCTTGTGTGTGTGTGTGCATGCATGTGTGTATGTGTGTGTGTGTGTGTGTGTGTGTGTGGGGTGGGGTTCTAAATATTCACACAGTCAATGGATGACTGAATGGATGAATGCAAAGATGAGTGAGGATGGACACTGAAGACGGCTCCAGTGATTGGCTGCCAAAAGGTGATTCTTTACCCAATAGCAATCTGCAGATGTAAAAGCATTCCTTTTCCAGGAATGATTCATGGTTCACCTCTTCAAACATGAAAACAGCATGCAGTGGTTTACCGTTTCTGCCATCAGAGAAAACCCATCCAATAATTTGTTTAATCTGGGTTATCGTACAGCATTTCCATTTACATGTTTTACATTTATTCATTTGGCAGATGCTTTTATCCAAAATGACTTACAAGTGAGGCAGAGTACAACACAAGAAAAAAAAACCATAAGGAGTCAACAATATTAGAAACGCTGCATGACCAAGTTTCAATGGTTGGCCAGACAAGGTACCAGCCAGCTTGTAGAGCTAATGAGTGCATTAAACCATCAGGTTACATTTTTAATGTTTTTTTTTGTTTTCAGACATGGGAAATTCCTTTAGGGGGTATTGTTTCAGGTGCTCAGGTAAGAGCAGAAGAGCTGTGTCTTCAGATGTTTGTTAAAGGCAGAGAGAGACTCTGCAGAATGGATGAGGTGTGGAAGTTCATCCCACCATTGGGGGACAACGGCCGAGAAAGTTTACAGTCTAAATTAAGTGGAGTAATATATTCAGTCATGATTTCCCAACAAGACTATGGGTAACAGTTTAAAGGCTGCAAAGCTCTAATGAAGAACATGCCTTAATGATTGAATTACAGGTATCTGATCGGTATAAATATTGATACATACAGCACATGGCTCTCAGGATGAAGTTTGGGTGGATCAGAGGCCATTCAGTGAGTCTTTTAAAACCTTGGCAACACATCAGAAGTTTATTGAAACTCTTGGAGCCACAGAGTGGTTTCTTCATTCCTCTGAACCTTAAAATATTACAACTGAATCTCCAGAGACCTGCATTTGCACCTTTGTGAAAATAAAATAAAAAAACTACAACATATCTGTCTCCAAGTATAGCACAAAGGCCTGTTGTCATCAGAAATAGAAACCAGCTACTTTTCACTGCAAAGCTCGGTGTGAACAATTAGCACCATGCAAAGAAAGCTCAACATATTTGTGCTTTTTGTGACTCCTACACAAAAACACTCGTTACATTTTTTGTCAAAACACAGATATAGTTTGTTTTATTCTCTCCTAAATCTTACAACAAAAAAAACTCTCTCTCTCTCTGAATTTTAATAGAACTTGCAAAAAAAAAAAATCCTTCGCAGGGCAGTACAGCCATATGAAGTGTTCCTCCCATTTGGTTCACAAATGATAAAGAAATCCTTGCCCTCCAAATCCGCATGAAAATAGCAGGCTTGCTTGTTCCTTTAGCATTAATGGTTCTCCAGAGCTGTCCCAGAGCAGAGAGGTTCAGAAAGAGCAGAGGCATATCCTTCTCCAGGAACTAAATAATACATCAAAGTTCCTCTTCCGTCATCATTGATTAAAAAATTGATTAATCAGAACTTGATTAGTGCAGAAGAGGGGAGAGCTTCCATTTATCATCCTAGTCCATTTAAAATTTAATTAACTAACAGTGGATTCAGAGATCTCAACAAGACAAAAAAGACATCTCATGGATGTTTCAAATTAACACAGCCTAAAAATATCCATCACCCTTTTTCCACTCCTGATCTTCCCCCCACCCCCCCCCCCCCCCCCCCTCTCTCTCTCTCTCCCTTTCTCTCTCTCATTACACAGTACATGCCCTCTCTTTACGAGACATGCTTTGGCTACAGTGGAGGTGTCAATTTCTCTTCAGTGCAAATGATTTAAAAGCCATAAATGAGAACAGACAGGTTAGAAGTGTGGACTGAATGACTTCAACAGGCCTTTTTATAGGAAGAGACAGAGTTCCTCTCTGCTGAAAGCTCAGCTTAAACCTATATGATTATTGTTTACTCTCCTCTAAGGCTTATTATTGGAAATATTAATATTTGGTTCAATGAATGGTTGGGGTTTCCCCTGGAAAGAACACTCAATTAGAAGACCTTGCATAAGAGTTCCTACGATGGACTTAGCATAAAGGATTAGTGTACTGCAGAGACATGTACTGTTGCAGCAGGAGAGCTCTGACATCATTTGGCATTTGTTCAGGCCTCTTGATCCTCAGGTAGATCGCAGCTCAACATGTTCCACATAACCACTGTATTTGCTTTAATATGATTCCCTCTGAATTTCCTCTGTTTCCTTCACACCCATGGTAAAGCTAGGTAAAACTAAAATCAATAAATATGAGAATCTGTGGACTGTGGCTGTCTCAATAACTCAGTTGCCCTAGTGATGCCAACAGGAGCGAATAAAAAGGTTTTAAAAATGACTCTTTATATATTCTCTCCCAAGAGCCCACATGGTGCAAACACTACTCTGTTCTGTCTTTTGAAAATCTGTCTCCTTTATGCCCATTTCTGAGCAGAGAGTGACCACAGGCCTCTAATTTTCCTCAGACCCAATCAATAAATTAATCAATCAATAGACTTCACCTCTCTAATTCAAGCAAAGCTGCCAGTCTTTCTGTCAGGGGGAGAACAGGCACAGCACAGGCCCAACTTAGATGGGGAGTTCCAAGAAATCGAAAAAATAAGTCCAGCAAGTTCAGACAAATTGAACCTGGAACAGATTAAATTTTACTGTAATGGCTGTTTAATTGAAAGCAGTGCTTTGCTTGAATGGCCATTGTTGAGGGGTTAAAAAAGGGTCTTTAAATGGCACTTTGACTTCAGAGCTGACTTCTGTAGTGTGGCTGTAGTGTGATTTTTTTCTGCTTGTATTTGTGGACGCTGTTTCATGGAGCCCAATGATCCCATTGCGGTGGCAGCCACAGGACCATGACCCTGGCCTTTAAGCAGAGATTGCAACCGTCTGGAGGGAGTGATGAAGGCCATGTTAAGTCTGTGCGAACTGGGAAGAACATTCAGGGTGAGTGCATGGGCCATTTCACTCCAGACACATCCTGAGGAAAAAATAAAACCTTATTTATCTCCTCTTGTCCTGACATGCTCACACATACACATATACTCACACAGATGTAGACACACAGTCAAACACACATATACACACATATACTCACACATACACACATAGTCAAACACACATACACACATATACTCACACATACACACATAGTCAAACACACATACACACATATACTCACACATACACACATAGTCAAACACACATACACACATGCTCAAACGCATACACACATATGTGAATTGATATTTTTGCTACTTTAGGCATTTGTATTTGAGATCAAAAAATGACCAAAGTACTTGCTTTTAGCTTTTATTTCATGCTATTTACATGCGGATATGTTTTTCCGAGCCATTTTAATGGTGAATCCCTTTTTTCAGTTGTGCAAAAGTAAGTTAAGAGATGGATTTCAAAACAAATCAAAGTGATAAGGTCTAATGTTTGGTTGAATAGCCCTTTGATGCAATGACTGCATCAATGTTCTTTGGAAATGCTTTTCCAGGCCTTCACTGCAGCTGCTTTCAGTTGATGTTTGTTACTGGGCTCTCTGTCTTCAATCTCCTCTTCAGCAAGTAAAATGCATGCTCAGTTGGATTTAGATCTGGTGACTGACTTGGCCAGTCTAACCCTTTCCACTTTTTGTCATTGATAAAAGCTTTGGTTGCATGGGCAGTGTGGTTGAAGTCATCGTCTTGTGGCAGGATGAAGCGCCAGCCAGTGAGTTTGGAGGAATTGCTTTGTACATAGCACTAGCAATTCTTCCAATCTCAGACAAAATCCATCTGTACACTCCTGAATTCGTCTTGCTGCTGCCATCATCCGTTACATCATCAATAAAGACGAGTGAGCCAGTTCCAGAAGCAGCCATACATGCCCAGGCCATGACATTACCTCCTCCATGTTCCACAGATGAGGTGGAATGGTTTGGATCATGGGCAGTGCCTATCTTTCTCCACACTTTTGGCTTTCTATCACTTTGGTGAAGCTTTATTTTCGTCTCATCTGTCCACAAAACCAGAACTCTTCTCGCTCTGTATTTTTTGGTTAATTCTAATCTAGCCTTTCAATTCTTGCTGTTGATAAGAGGTATGCATCTTGCAGTATGCCCTCTATAATTCTCACACATGTCCACACACACATACACACGTGTATCTCTCCCTGTTTTTCCACTCCTTGTATTAAGGGATTCAGAGGCTCTTGGGAAGGGAGGTTTCAGAGGCTCTGACCTTAGGAGTGTGAGTGGAGGTTCAACCTGAGGCTGTGAAGTGTAGAGTCTAAGGACTAAGTGCACAGCAGCATCTCAGTATAGAGGAGAGAAAGAGAGAGGAGACAGAGGGAGATATAGTTAGAAAGACAGAGAGGGAGAGAGGAGACAGAGAGATTGAGACAAAATGCTTTTTGAAGCAAAGAAACTCCTATCAATGAAACACATTCTATATCATTGAAAAAAAAATGGAGGGTTTACATATGTTGATTAAAAATGACGAAAACCCATCAGATGGTCAGATTTCATCGCCAGCAACTCCAGTCTCGAAAACTGGGAAAAGCTTGTGGTCCTCCCTACATCAGAGCTGGCATGCTAAAAACAGCTGTAGGAGGTTGTGCTTAAATTATTCAACCTGGTTCAGAGTTCTGGCTGCTCTCCTGACAACTGAAATCGAGGGCTTATTTCACTATACACATGGAGAGGAATTCAAGGCCAATAGCTACCGAGACATGTACGTAAGCAGTGATGTGGATATTGGTTTACTGCAGTATTCTGGACAAAAGAACACTAACCTTGTGAAGCGTCATAATGAGTGCAATGTGTTGAGCATGAGCTAAACTGGTTTTCTGGTCATATTGATCGTATTGATAGTAAACAAACGCCTTCACCCAAAATGGCAACATTTCTGTATGCTTTATTGATTTTTAACAAAGAATTTGATTCTATCTGGCATGAAGGACTGTACCGCAGCCTTCTCTGTTGTAGAGGTGATAACTATATGACATACAGTAATTATATATGAATAAGACATGACTAAAGAAACCATGTGCACAGTGTTAATGGCTGATAAAGGGGGGGGCTTGATACAGGGTGGTGGTGCCGGGCGGGACAGCGGTCAGTTAGCCGTTAGCCGTGTTGCTGGAGCGCTCTGCATCTCCCAGCGGCACCACAGCAAGGTCGGATTTCTGCTCTGTGCGCACGAAAGGACCCCGCCATCTCCTGCGGAGTGAGCGCCGAGCCCGGGAAGCCAGCCTCAGGAACACCGCAATAATGGCCTTTCGAAGATCCTGGCAGGCAGGAAGTCAGATAACACCTGACTCCAGGCAGCACTGCCCTCCATCCCGAACTCAAATGCTCATGCCTTGTCCTGGCAGTCAGCATGACGAGGAGGTTTAGCATGGCAGTGAATTCCCCCAAGGAAAGAGCTCACAGAGATTAACCAAACATATACCCTTATGAGAGGATTTTTGGAAACTGTTCATAATTTATATAGGAATAAAGATTATGGTATTGTGCTAGTAGTTATCAATTGCTCACTACTAACACTAGTACTACTGCTACTACTAATAATAATCATAATCAGAATAGAATAGTAATGTTATTAATACTCTTGTTATAAATGTCCTCGTGCGTGGTGATGCAAATAAAGCAAATTTCACGTTAGAATTTTAGAGTCAAAGTGAGAGAGAGAGGGAGAGACAGACAGGAGAGAGCTGCTACTCTCTGTAACGGCTCCAGAATGAGGGAGGTGCTTGTAAATATGATTTGGATGGAGTCCGCAGATTAGAATTCATATCCTCTCCCTGCAGGTGGGCTGTGAGTGAGTCTGCATGGGGTCCAAAACAGGTGATACTTTGTGTCACGGGTTAGCAGACCCGGACACCCAACTGCCCCGACCACAGTCAGCCCACCACAATGCAAGACCGGGTAGGTAGCAAAAAAAGCCAAACTTAACTGTATTATTACAGTTAGGTTTAAAATCTAACATAAATGTAGTTGATTTAAAGGCAGCACACCCTGCAGTCACCCCCTTTTGCCTGCTCTTCCCACTGCAGGCCCCGGGAGAACCTTGCCCCCTCCCTCCCGAAGGATAGCGCCCCCCGCAGGCCAGTGCACACTCACACTCTGGCAGGTAAGCAAGCACTGCAAATTCCCCACACGAGCTGCGGGTGGCGCCTCCCTCTGGCCAGGGTGAGCTGTTCCAGGATCGAGGACAGACCAGGTGGAGGTCACAGGCTACCACTGGGAGCATTTGCGCGCACACACACACACACACACACACACACTTATTACAAAACAGGCGTTGCTGCTAATCACCTCTCCCTCAGGCAGCAATGCCAAAAATAAACAAATCTTAAAACCGAACAGAAAATAAAAAAAAGAATCCCAAGAACACCCTCGTGTCCCAAATAAAATAGAGTCCCTTGGCTGTCCAGATGCCATGTAGTTCTGTGCTGCTGGGTTGGGTTACGCTGCCTCCTGGATCTGATCCCTCGCCTCCCCTGCAACTCCTGTGTGTGTCCTGAATGTGAAGAGGGAACTGAGAGAACCGGCATAGCCACCCCTGGTCTCTCTCTCTCTCTCTCACAGACACACACACACACACACACACAGACACACACACACACACACACACACACACATCTCGTGCAGGACTAAATGTAACACATTCCTTACGGAAAGCAGGGCGGACACTCCTGCTATCCCATTACCACCCCAACCAACTGCTTTTAAAAGGCTGAGAAGCTCCCCAACACGCCCAGCTTACAGGTGCCTGGCATAACTTGCTACACCCACATGCAACTCCCTGGGCTGCCCAAACCACCACCTGACATTTCCTTTTTGATTGGCGGCAAAAGGCTTTGATGGTCTCAAGGGACTTTGTTTTGCTCAGAGAAAAACATTCCAAACAGGAACAAATAAACAATGACAGAGGACATCCGTAAAACACTCAGGTAGAGCTGGTCACTTCAAACAGGTGACTTTGATGGAAAGGGGGAAACTCCTCAGAATATTTCTCTAAACGAGCTTAACGAGTTAAGGGAAAGGAGGAGTTGCTTTACCGCTGAAATGCACCACAGCCCAGGAGGTGGTGTATGTGCACTTACTTAATCCACGGTCAGACCTGCGGCTTCAGGGGGACAGGAAAGCTTCACCTCTTAAAGGCTGATGACGAATCATGACTACAGTCCCACTACAGTGGCCTGATCAGGAAGAATCCGGAAGCACAGGCAACGGAAGGCCTGCTTCCTGTTGGGTCGCATGCACCAATGCAGTGCATGGGTCCTACCAAAATACACATGCCCCAAAATGATACAGGGGCAACAGGACGGGGGTATTACCCCCCTTCCCTGAGAGACACTCCTGCTCCAAGCATTTTCGGTCTGAAGGCTGGGGCTCCCCACCCTGCCTCTTCTGCCTCAGCCTCATTACGGATGGCGGCGACAGGCCTCGTCACCATTTCTGATAATTGCTCTTCTGGCAGGAAGCAGCACCAGGAGGCTGGTACAATATGGTGGGTCTATTTCTGCGCTGCTCCGCTAATGAGCACACTCGCTCGCCCGCTCGCCCGGCCAAGCCAGCGCCGCACTGCATGGCGGGAGATGAGTCCAACCCACACCCGTTTTCCATACCCCCTCACTCACTGACCCCCCCCCCCACCCCCACCCCAACAAAACACACACACACACACACACACACACAAACACTCATACACACACACACTCATACACACACACACACACACTCACACACATACACACATACACACACCCAAACACACACAAACACTCATACACACACACACGTACACACACACACACACACACACACACACACACACACACACACTCACACACATACACACACACACACACACAAACACACACACACACAGAACGAATGGCCTAGCCCATTTTCCATATATAAACTATAAATGGAGGCTCCCATCTGTTTGGCCTTGGGTTCCGCCAGTCAACAGAAGGGGGGTTTGCAGCTCATGCTAACATGAACAGCGCGTCCCAGCAGCACTCCAGTTCCTCTTCAGAAAGATCCCAACCCCCCCCCGAAAGGCTCTCTGCCTCCATCCGGCGGCCGCCACCTCCCTCCGAGTCGCAGATATTCGGCAGGAACCGAGGGGAGAGCTCCCCATCTGCACCCCTCTGTCAACACCCCCCTATCTCCCTGGCACAGAGCTCACGGCTGACTCCCGGTCATTTTGGTCCGAGGCGCGGGAAGGCCTTATCTGCAAACAGACTGCTGTGTGACATTAGCCGGAGCACAACGGAGCCCGTCTTTTATTTACCCGCGCAGAAATAGACAAACTGAATGGATTTCTGAGATGCGGCGCTGTAGGGAGAAAATTACCCACAAGGCAGTGGGAGATACAGAGTGCGGTGTTGGGAGTGCACACATGTGAGGGCTTAA
This sequence comes from Megalops cyprinoides, assembly GCF_013368585.1. NCBI lineage: Eukaryota > Metazoa > Chordata > Actinopteri > Elopiformes > Megalopidae > Megalops > Megalops cyprinoides. The sequence goes on from NC_050590.1 coordinate 1,688,333, forward strand.
TCACCTCGGCTACCCTTCCCCAGACAGAGAGAACAGGCTGTACTCTTCACAGCTGCACAATTCACACTGCTCCTGCGTGTTTTGTTCAGTGTGTAACTTCAGCGCGTTATGACAGTACGGGCTTGGCGATACTTCACAGCCTCACTGGCAGCAGAGGCAATAGCTGCAATCACGTACACAGCACTGAAAAGCACAGATGAGCAGAAATGAGGAGGCCTCACTCACGGCCTCCCGGCCCCTCCCACATCAGCCTCATACCCCCAGGCTATCCCAGCACCCCCTGCAAAGCCATCCTGGCCCCTCCCATGATCAGAAACATCTGCTGGTTTTCATGTCCACAAATGCACCTGGATGAATACGCCCCTCACTGCAGTATGTGCAACCCTTTGCAGTGCCTGCCACAGGTGTGACCTGATTCTGCTCGGTGAGTGAGAGGGTCCAGCAAGCAACATCGCGGAAATGCCCCAGCATGTCTGCTGCTGAGTGCACAGACCGAAGGACAACCCTGACTGATACTGAGAGATACACCAGGCATGCAGAGAGCATTAATCAGCAGGCCTGTGGGCGGAGCTGCTCCACTCTGCCCCGCCCATCTCACCACACTCTCATTAGGAGTCTTCCAGTTAGAACCAATCTGATGCTGAGGAGGACACTTCTCCTCCATTACAGTACCTTACATTGTTATCCAGAGCCACTTCCAGCATGAGAGAACAGAACGGTATCCGTCCGAGTGATATGAGCAGCAGCATCAGACCAGGCTACCAGCATTCCCAGACCAGTGAGCGTGAGCATAACACCATTCAAGCATCACCACAAGTTAACTCGCTCTAATCTGAAACACATCACTATACTGCAAGTAACTAAGCAGCAAATAATGCAAGTAGCAGGTGTCAGGGGGTGGGGATTGAGGTGGAACTGAGATGCAGTCTGAAGGGCTGGGGCATCTGAAGATGGCCAGTGATTCTCCGTACTCCTTACAGTGAATTCAGTTCCTATTAGGCCAGTAGAGGGACATGAGGAGGCCATGGCGTGCCTCTGACACATCTTACTTTTCACCACAGCTTCAATTTAATTCAGCGAGCAATTAGAAGGCTCATAATTAGTGATCAAGCAGCTGTTTCTTGCAGATAGCCCAGCAGAGCCCAGGTGATGTGCCAATTCGGGGCGAGGTGCCAATTCGGGGTGATGCGCTGATTTGGGGTGACGTGCCGATTCAGAATGACGTGCCGATTCGGGGTGAGCTGTCGATTCGGGGCGAGGTGCCAATTCGGGGTGATACATTGATTCGGGGCGGGGTGCCGATTCAGGGTGATGCGCTGATTTGGGGTGACGTGCCGATTCAGAGTGAGGTGTCGATTCGGGGCGAGGTGCCGATTCGGGGTGATGTGCTGATTCGGGGTGACGTGCCGATTCAGAGTGAGGTGTCGATTCGGGGCGAGGTGCCGATTCGGGGTGACGTACTGATTCGGGGTGACGTGCCGATTCAGAGTTTGGTGTCATTTCAGGGGCGAGGTGTCGATTCGGGGTGATATGCTGATTTGGGGTGACGTGCCGATTCAGAGTGAGGTGTCGATTCGGGGCAAGGTGCCGATTCGGGGTGTTGTGCTGATTCGGGGTGACGTGCCGATTCAGAGTGAGGTGTTGATTCGGGGCGAGGTGCCGATTCAGGGTGACGTACTGATTCGGGGTGACGTGCCGATTCAGAGTGAGGTGTCGTTTCAGGGGCGAGGTGTCGATTCGGGGTGACGTGCTGATTCGGGGTGACGTGCTGATTCAGAGTGAGGTGTCGATTCGGGGCGAGGTGTCGATTCGGGGCGAGGTGCCGATTCGGGGTGATGTGCTGATTCGGGGTGACGTGCCGATTCAGAGTGAGGTGTCGATTCGGGGCAAGGTGCCGATTCGGGGTGACGTACTGATTCGGGGTGACGTGCCGATTCAGAGTGAGGTGTCGTTTCAGGGGCGAGGTGTCGATTCGGGGTGACGTGCTGATTCGGGGTGACGTGCCGATTCAGAGTGAGGTGTCGATTCGGGGCGAGGTGTTGATTCGGGGCGAGGTGCTGATTCGGGGTGACGTGCCGATTCAGAGTGAGGTGTCGTTTCAGGGGCGAGGTGTCGATTCGGGGTGACGTGCTGATTCGGGGTGACGTGCCGATTCAGAGTGAGGTGTCGATTCGGGGCGAGGTGTCGATTCGGGGCGAGGTGCCGATTCGGGGTGATGTGCTGATTCGGGGTGACGTGCCGATTCAGAGTGAGGTGTCGATTCGGGGCGAGGTGCCGATTCGGGGTGACGTACTGATTCGGGGTGACGTGCCGATTCAGAGTGAGGTGTCGTTTCAAGGCAAGGTGCCGATTCGGGGTGACGTGCTGATTCGGGGGGGCGTGCCGATTCAGAGTGAGGTGTCGATTCGGGGCGAGGTGCCGATTTGGGGCGAGGTGTCGATTCGGGGCGAGGTGCCGATTCGAGGCGAGGTGCCAATTCGGGGTGACGTGCTGTCTGGGGCTGCAGTGAGGAATGCACCCACATGGATCGGCACTGTGTCGCCCGGGCTCTGTTTCCCTGCTGCTGCAGAAGTCGAATGCGTGTATAAATACTGCCCCTGTGTTTGTAAAGGTAAACACAAGCATGCTCCGCTCTCGCCGCGCGGAGCGGACACAAATCAATGAGCCATTGACCTCATATGACCTCCAGGCTGCAGATTCAGCCCCATAATGACAGGCTTTAGAAGCCTGCTCTTAAGCTACCAATTGTGGAATGCAAGGCCAAAAATATGGAAAAAAGTATTAATTAATGATTATACTAGAGCATTGACATATAATATTCTGTTTTTAATATTACAGAATCCAGAATTTTTTTTTTCATTATTGAACCGTCAGTTCTTAAGCTGGATAAAAACTACCTTTTCAAGATATTTGTGGGATCCTGTCACTTTTTTAATAGTTGTCTAACCTGCAGGTTTTTGTGTTAAATCTTGTTTTTCTAGTTGTGTGTTCTGCAAGGGGAGCATGCAGCTATGAACAGAAAGGAGCTTTCTCTCTCTGCCCGGCCTCCCGCTCCACACCGGGGCTTTCTCTCTCTGTCCGGCCTCCCGCTCCACACCGGGGCTTTCTCTCTCTGCCCGGCCTCCCGCTCCACACCGGGGCTTTCTCTCTCTGTCCGGCCTCCCGCTCCACACCGGGGCTTTCTCTCTCTGCCCGGCCTCCCGCTCCACACCGGGGCTTTCTCTCTCTGCCCGGCCTCCTGCTCCACACCGGGGCTTTCTCTCTCTGCCCGGCCTCCTGCTCCACACCGGGGCTTTCTCTCTCTGCCCGGCCTCCCGCTCCACACCGGGGCTTTCTCTCTCTGCCCGGCCTCCCGCTCCACACTGGGGCTTTCTCTCTCTGTCCGGCCTCCCGCTCCACACTGGGGCTTTCTCTCTCTGCCCGGCCTCCCGCTCCACACCGGGGCTTTCTCTCTCTGCCCGGCCTCCCGCTCCACACCGGGGCTTTCTCTCTCTGCCCGGCCTCCCGCTCCACACCGGGGCTTTCTCTCTCTGCCCGGCCTCCCGCTCCACACCGGGGCTTTCTCTCTCTGCCCGGCCTCCCGCTCCACACCGGGGCTTTCTCTCTCTGCCTGGCCTCCCGCTCCACACCGGGGCTTTCTCTCTCTGCCTGGCCTCCCGCTCCACACCGGGGCTTTCTCTCTCTGTCCAGCCTCCCGCTACACACCGGGGCTTTCTCTCTCTGCCCGGCCTCCCGCTCCACACTGGGGCTGTCTTTCTCTGCCCGGCCTCCCGCTCCACACCGGGGCTTTCTCTCTCTGTCCAGCCTCCCGCTCCACACCGGGGCTTTCTCTCTCTGTCCAGCCTCCCGCTCCACACCGGGGCTGTCTCTCTCTGTCCAGCCTCCCGCTCCACACTGGGAAAATCAGCTAAATCAAACCCAGTGATTGTCACTACACTTCAAACCCAAGCCTGTCCCAGGATTCCTCATTTCAACAGCCCAGCGCACATATCTGACCACTGCAAATATTCAGCCGTTAACGTCAGGACGAAACACCAGATTCAGGAAAACAAAGGCCAGCTTTGAGGCTTAAAAGCTCAGAAGAGCGCCTGTAACGGCTCTCTGGGCCTTATTTTAGATTCAATGATCATTTCATTCCCATGCCTAATAGAACACAATATGAATTACATCAAATTACATTTCAACGTTGCAGATTTCCCTGGACACTAGTTCCTTACAGGACAGCACAAAAGGGCCCTTTATGGGGCTCGTTTGGCCGACCCCTGACCTCTAACCCGTGTTTGACCTTTTCGGGTGATGGCCTGCCATTCCCCCGGCGGTGCATCCATGGAAACGTGGCTGAGGGACTGATAGCGAATCAGTAACACCATTATAGCAACAGCCTCATCTCTCTCCCGCTCTGCACGCGCACCCAACTGTGGCATACAAAACAAGCGTAACAGCTGGTAATAAACACACATTTTAATGAATGTGCCCCCCCGCAGAGGACTGCCGCCGAAGAGTGACTGTCGCATTCGGATAAATACAGACTGAATCTCATATCAACAAACAGCCAGTCTCTGCTCTGTATCTAATGGAAACTGACTGAGGTTGAGCACTCATGTATTGACAACCCAATTTCACTGTTCTAGCAGCGCTGGGATACGACAGCTGAGCGGGGGAAATTTGTCAGATTTCCTGTGTTACTAATCTATAATTAAATTCAAAATGTAAAGCTGGGGTTAATGTTTGGCCTCATCAAAAAGCACGTAGACCCATTCTCTCCTCCCCCTCCCTCTGATGGCCCTCTCTCAGGCAGAATAATCAAGCAGATTGGCACCAAGTCTGTGAGATTACATTCGAAATCACAGTTATCCGCTCCTAAGATTTAATATTTATTGGCTCTTTGTAGCTCTTTTTTTAATCAGGTTTAATCTTAACATCCCGAGATTTGAGCAAGGCCACACGCGTGGTTAATTGGTTTTTATCGTGTATTCCAAAGGTGCTCTTTGTCGCTGGTTCGGCATTGCCGTGGCGCAAGCGTGGGCGTGGCAAGCCACTTGGGCGGAACGCTGTGGTGACCCAGTCAGAGACCTCTCTGAAGGAGCGCAAACGGCTTTAGAAATTTGGGTTTAAAAAGCTGATTATTCTGAACCTTGGAGTCTCTTTTTTTTCTTTCTCTCTCAGCCTTGTCTGAGGCTTAGATGGAAATAATACTGTTTGAAAAACTAAGCCAGACTTAAAATGAAGGCACCAGATGCATCAGGAATCCGGGAGAATATTACCACCTGAAAACGTTTCTGAAACACACTGTCTCCCATAGGTACGCCATAGACATAAATACATAAACTTGCAGGCGTGGCACCTGCACACCTCTCTCCTTAGCCCCCCTGTATCAGAGGTGGGTGATCTGGCTCCTCAGGGGTCACTCACCGAAAATGAGCAGCAGAAACAAAGGACAAACCTGCACCTTGACGACAGTAATGTTAGATTTCATTCACAAATTTTCATATTTTACTGTCATATAAATACATTGTACAATGTCACATTATACATATAATGTAGAATCCAAACTCTCCATTTCTTTTGGAAAAATCGATGAATGAACTTTTAAGAAACTTTTAATGACACTCCTGAGGTTCCCACATAGATAAGAGGTGAAGGAGCGCAGAAGGTCAGGCAACCAATGTCGAGTCACTCAGAGTTAGCAGTAAGTTCCTACTGTGTAATTTGAATCTGGACATGTTAAAGTGGAAAGGAAATTAAGGCTTACCAAAATGCTGTGCAGAGGTCATGCGGCTATGAAACATGCAGCAAAGAGCTGGGACACAGTGAAATCCAACCACTGTACAATGAACAAACTGTTACTGTTCCATTCAGCCCAGCCACACAGTACAGCATGTTCATCACATTACAGTAACTGTGGAGAGACAAGTCAGCTGTCTGCCTTACACACACACACACACACACTACCATGCAGTCCACTTCCTCTCCATTGCCACGCAGAGAAACATTTCTTTGAAATAGAAATACATAATTATTTCACCGTCAGACTGACAGATCCCTGTACCCCTGCAAAACTGTAGAGGGAGAGATCTGTCGAACAGTTAACCTCAGATGGAAGGCCTGAAGGTGAGAGTTTATTATTCATTATTCTTTTGGAAGAGCTCCCGCGTAGAGTGTCTTGCATGGCTTCAATTTTACACTGATATCCATGGATACAGCTGCATATCTGAAGCTCACCTGAGTTTACAACCAAGATGCAAAAGCAGTGCTCCACCTGGGCCTCGAACCTTCAACCGCAGGCGTAAAAAGATGGCGAATCATGTGCTCTTGTGGAGGGTGCTCTCCCTGCTGCGGCTGCAACCCTCCTCCGCTTTCATTACCTCATTTTCATCCCTGTAAAATTCAGGAACGAGGGAAACACACGAACAGCCACTACATTGCTGCAGTGTTTTGTGCTAAATGTCTTTCAAATAAAGACATGGAACAACGAGCATTTAAATAGCATTGTGGAGAGTATAAAGCTGACTTACTGCAATTCAGTCTAAAACTGATGAAATAAGTGTAGGGTGCGGGCATTTCGGGGGGGGGGGGGTATGGGATGAGAGGGGGGGATCAGGACACCCAAAATAATTCTGCACTGTTTTAGCCAGGTGCATGGGCCCCAGGTTGCCCGGGGTGAGTGGCATATGTGTGTGTGCTCTGTTGGAACAGCTCTGTCCTCCAGGGTCGTGTCTGCGGAGACTGCACCGGCCTCTCCAGCTGCCTGGGACACCGTGTGCACCTTGCATCCTGCCCCTCAGTTTTGTACTAATTTATTGGGTTATGCTGGATTCTGTCTTATTCTGCTGTGTTATATTTGGTTCAGTTCTGCTGTGTATTGTTCTGTTATTATGGTCTGTTCTTTGTCGTTCTCAGCCGTTACACTGCATTGCTGTTTCTTTTCTAACCCATTCCTCTCCTGACCTGTTCCCGTTCCGTAACCCCAGCGTCAGATAATGGTCATGTACGAGGCTGACGCACATCTTTCTCTGACTTCCTTTCAGACAGCTTCCACACAGTCTTGGGGGCTTCATGGATAATCTCCTTCCATTCACTGGAGGGGTTCCCTCAAAGCAAAAGACACCCCAAAAATCCACTGATAAACCACCTCTGCTGTTAAACTAAAAGGCGAAGTTACGGTACTCTTCTTCATGGCTAGAACCCAACTGGCATTCAACATGGATAACCATTACTACACAGGACAGCATACTGACATTTGTCTGAATTAGGTGAACCACATGAACCAGGTATCAATCTGTATACGCAATGCCGTAGACCTGTTCTACTTCAGGATACAGCGTGAGGGGCTTTACACGCAATGCCGTAGACTTGTTCTACTTCAGGACACAGCGTGAGGGGCTTTACACGCACTTTGTCTCAAACACTGATTGCACTACCTTTCCTGCACAGGAGCAAGGGAAAAACAAATACATTAAATAGCCATCACACACGTCCAACTCAGACAGACCACCTGTCCCAGGCCTCAAAGGAAAAATGGCCACAGTGTGGGAAAAGGAGAGTGCTCAGTCTGTGTGCTTTTCCAAAAGGCCCCTCACAGCTCTGCTTTCAAAGCTCTTTGAAGCAATCACTCACAAACATCCATGTGGGTGGGCATCACAAAAAAACAAAAACAAAAATAATTCAGCAAGGGCATGCATATGAAAGAGTAAATGTGTCTCTTCCACAAAGCTGGCATTTCAAGCCTGCATTTTTTGCAAAAAAAAAATATAATCTTGTGTTTACTTTACTAATTATTTCACTGATTTCATGAATTTATATCCTTCAAGAGGTCATCATAAAGCCTTCATCTCTTTACAAAGTCTGACACAAACCAGGAAAAGGACATCTCTGCAGGAGTTGGGATGGCATAGTGAGCTCGATATATCTAACGGTGATGGGCAATGGCGATATCAATGCGTAGTCCAAAGCTGGTAAGAGACCAATGTACAACCTCGTCATGATCATAGCTTTCACTACTTTATAAAGCACGCTGAGCGATTGCTGTAAGTGTGTGTTATGTAAAAATTAAAGCCATGTCAACCATCAGAAAACATATTTTAACTACTGCATAATAGTGTAATGTCAGGTTCACAAAGATGTTAAGTGTGTTTTACAACGGCCTTATGAAGTTGCACGTCATATAAAGTGGCCAGAAACAAATATACACTCCATTACAATCTACTGTATAAAACACTCTCTGAGGTCCAAGGATCAACTTTTGATTCTGTTCATTCTCAGCCAGTTGCATGTACATACTACATTAAGTCTATTAAGACTTTCAGAGATTTACTCATCTCAACTCTGAGGCATTGTGGGTAGTATGAACATGTTAGCAATGAAATATTTGTGTATACAGCAATTCCACCTCAGAAAAATAAAGTTGTCAGTTTTTGAACAGATATACTAAACTGTGTACCTGTAAGTATTATTTTTTACATACAAGTGTGCAATTCACACCAAAAACTGCTAACAAAAAACACTGCTTTTCTGTGTCTTGTCTTTAACTTTAATGATCTCAATTAACTTACATGCAAATGGACAAATGTTCAGTTCTGTCCTCATTCATTAAAAATCCAGAGGAAGTAAAGTAGTGCAGCGGGTAACAGTCCATGTGCAGCAGCAGATATTGGACATGGTTAACAGATGGCATTATGAATACATTTATGCACCCTTGTGAAAAATTTAACTGGACGTATATCATAACTGCATACCATAACCTACATAAACTGCAGAGGGGGGTATGCGGAGTCTTCCTCTACACTGCTCTGTCCCAATTAAAACTCAAACTCTATGGGGCGCCAAATGTAAAAGACCTTTTCTCGTGGACAGAATGCCTTCTGTGCTACGAAACGCATAAATTCATTACAAAACCATATAACACCGTAACGCCTTTTGTCCACGAAAAACACAAACGCGTTAGCATTGTGTCCACAAAATATTGAAGAGAGCACATACTTTCGTGCACAGAAAACAAAACGGATAATTCCTTTCGTGCACTGAATTGACCGTTGTGCTTTTCATTCTGTGGACAAAAGGCGGAATGCACTTCGCACTATGTGGACAAAAGAAACTCATTTTGTAGACAAAAGTAATTCTGTCCACGTAACAGATGTCCTAGGCCAGCATTCATGCTGTTGTGGCACGAAATGCAGAATGCGCTGTACGATCATCATTCCGTGTCATCCAATGTTCATTTTATTGTACATATAGCAACTGTTTTGCTATATTACTGAAAGTATGATGTGCACAAAAGGGATTTAGCACAATATATCCCGTGACTCCGCAGTTACAGAAGGCTTTCCGTCCATGAAAGCAAAGGCTGCTTGAACTTTCGTAGACATCAATATTTCGTGGACACAATGCTAACGCGTTTGTGTTTTTTGTGGTTTCACTCGTTACAGTGTTACATGATTTCGTAAAGAATTCTGTCTGCGAAGACAAAACACTGACGTCTATGAAAGTTCCAGCAGCCTTTGCTTTCGTGGTCAGGTCATGTCAGTGTGAAAAGGAGTGCCACTTGGCATCATGTATTTTTCAGAGGAGAGCACTGCTTCCCCACACCCTCTCAGATCATTAGCAGGGGCTGTGGAGATTAGCAGCATCTCTATGATTTAATTGGGCGTTCCAAATTTGGGAGAAAAATGGGGGAGAAAGGACTGAGTATTCCAAATTTGTGTCATAAAAAACAATGAGGGATTTTGATTGAGGAGTGGATCTGCACAAAATAAAATGTAAACAGTTTGCAAGGGAGGATTGCTGCAGAGAAAAACAGTATGGAAAAGCATTAGGTTACATTTTCCAAAGCTAAAAAGGCGTTCAATAGAGGCACTACGGTATTTTCAGTGACTACTGCATTTGTGATGGAGAAAAATCGAACAAATGTAACATTAAATTAGACTTGTTGCTCATCTTGAACGAAAGAGTGGCTGGGTGTATCTGTGCTTGTCCTGTTTACTTACACACACCTGGAAAGACTGCGCTGCTGAACAGAGAAGAGGTCCTTTAATTGAGTGACGGAGTTCGATTTGTGCTTTTTCGACTGCCTCATTTCACCCAGATGAACAGCGAAAACGAAAAACATAAAAGCCTCTGTAATTATGTCTTTTAATGTCTGTCCTGCACACAATAACCTGTGTGCTAACTAGGCTGTGTCTTGCGTCTAATGGAGGAGTACAGAGACAGGAGTCCTGGCGGTATGAGGACTAATGTAATCACGTTCTCTGCCCTCCGTGCTCCCTGCTCAGGCCCAGGTAAGCTGCTAGCTCTGTGACGGACACAATCAGAGCCGCGCTATCACTGGGCCCCGAACGGCCTGGAGAGAATGAGGTTGCTTTTCCTCAGCCTGCCATCGCACGGTGGAGGAATCGGGGACAGAGGGACGCTCCTCTGCTGGGGACAGCCTTGTCAGCAAAAAAAAAAAACAAAAAACAGCCTTGTAGCGTTCTCCGGGGTCACAGATGGGCACGCTCCTCACACCTCATTTATCACCATGTGAGCCCGTCTCGCGTACGAAATGGAGACTGCTTTCCTCCGGTTTAGCATCCATGCGTAAGAAACATACTGCTAGGTATTACTGCTTATGAATCCAGAGTATCCTAAATTCTGTCATACCTGCAATACATTACATTACATTACGTTACATTACATTATCCAGAGTGACTTCCAACACAACAGTACAGAAGTGTATCCATCCAAGCGATATGAGCAACAACGTCAGACCAGTGAGTGCATGCACAACACCATTGAAGCACTACCACAAATTAACTTATGCTAATCTGAAACCTGACAGCCCAGAAAACTCTGGGAAGTCAGAGACATACACCACCATATATCACAGTGTCACTAAATCACAATATCCATACCTGGCAATGAAACAAACAAATAATCAGCAAGTAAAACAAGCAGTACAAGTAGCAGGTGTTAGGGGGGAGCTGAAGGGGAACCGAGATGTAGTCTGAAGAGGTGGGTCTTCAGTCTGTGTTGGAAGATGGCCAGTTATTCCACTGTCCTGACCCCCATGGGTCATTCCAATGGGGGGCCAGTACAGACAGGTATGTTGGCTGGGAGGAGGGGCTCATGATTGCATCTTCAGCTAGACTTTGCCATATATTGTAACTTTTCCCTTTCATAATAACAATAGAGCAAGAATTATGACCCAGGAGATTGCTGACATGCATCTGCATCAAAGTACCGCTGCAATAGGTCTCTCTCCTCACAAGTCACCAAGGGATCTGAGGGTGATCCGGAGTTTCTGCTTCACATGCGATCCTGAGCTTCAGATCTTCGGCCCGGTGGGGGATGGGTTCTGAGCAAGCACAGGTGTAAACGCGGCTTTGATGTGGTTCCGGAATCACATTTTAGTGGGGGCTGGTGACAGAGTGCAGGTGACAGCACATCTCCTTTGATGTGGCACCCAGGGATACAGACTGAGATCCCAAGCAAGCACATTATCTACAGAAACACAGTCTGCTTCAGTGCTGTACTCTACTACTCTGTAACATTTTCACTTTACTAGTCCTTTACTAACCCTTTACTACTTTATACAACTAATCCTTTGCCATCCCTTTACTAATCCATTACTCTCCCAATGATTTTGTCAGGGCTCAGGCATGGACTCAGACGCAGACCACACGTGCTCAGGTTCCAAGTGGTTTATTGGAATCATAGGACAAGAGCGTAATGGCAGAACAGGCAGGGTCAAAACCAGGCAGGCAATCTGAAGGCAGAGCAGGGATCAAAAAACAGGAACAGGCTGGGTAAACTGGGTAGGCAGGCCGATCAGGCAATCGAGGCAGGGCGGCAGGCAGGGACAAGGTAAGAAGTCAGGCAGGAGTTGGTACCGAAAGCAACAACAACGAATAGTCAGGTGAGTACGAAACGGACAAAAACCAAGATGAACTGGCAACAAGACAGAGACAAGCAAGGAATATAAAGGGCTGGGCTGATAAGGAGATGGGATGCAGGCGGGCAGGCAGGCAGGTGGAGGCGATCAGGAAATCAGGTGGGTGGGGACAGGGCGGAGAGCAGGGCGGGGCCGGAACACATGGGAACTGTAAACAAAAGCACATGGACGACACTGCCAGACAGGGAGAAACACCAAAACAACAGCTAGGGGGCCGAAGTACTGACACATCCACTGTTCTTTTACTCCTTTATATGGTTCTCTCCTCCTTGTTAATTTTCAAAGGTTAATTATAATTGGGATTTGCAAACAACATTTAAATTTCAACATCATTCTCTCAAATTGCCATTCTCTTCTCTTCTGTGATATTCATTTCTACATCCCTACTTTCAGAGCCACTAGAAAGTAAAACAAGTTTGCGACTTGGAGGTATCATTTTATTATCAGGTTATATTCAGTCTGCCAGAGCTGGAACAGTGTTCAACAACGGAAAAACTAAAACTCTTCAGTGTGCCGTGACCGAAGCTGGTATCCCCACAGACCTGAGACCTGCCCTTGGGTTCTTTCCATTAACCCGGCCTGACCTGTTCTCCAGGCCTCCCTGTTCTCCCAGCACGTAGCGTTTCCTGTAATGCCTCTCACCCACAGTGAGGCCAACCGTGACCGTGTTCCTACAGCTCACACCAAACGACTAACGCACACGTACACAGTGTGCACTGTGAGCCCGCACCGCCTCTCCATCAGAGCGATGCTGCCTCGTTAAAACGGGCTGGATCATGGAAGAGCAGAACGGGCAGCAGTCTCTCTCAGCTCCTCTCTCTGCTCATGTGCTCGGCGTGTGTCCTCATCCATAGCTCATCTTCCTTCTCTGTATTTCCCCATACATATCGCCACAGCTGGATAAAGCTGTATTTCCCCATACATATCGCCACAGCTGGATAAAGCTGTATTTCCCCATACATGTCGCCACAGCTGGATAAAGCTGTATTTCCCCATACATATCGCCACAGCTGGATAAAGCTGTATTTCCCCATACATGTCGCCACAGCTGGATAAAGCTGTATTTCCCCATACATATCGCCACAGCTGGATAAAGCTGTATTTCCCCATACATATCGCCACAGCTGGATAAAGCTGTATTTCCCCATACATGTCACCACAGCTGGATAAAGCTGTATTTCCCCATACATGTCGCCACAGCTGGATAAAGCTGTATTTCCCCATACATGTCGCCACAGCTGGATAAAGCTGTATTTCCCCATACATATCACCACAGCTGGATAAAGCTGATGGAGTTGCTGCTGGGCAAAAAGGCAGTGCCTCCATCTGAGATTTGAACCCGCAGCCTTCCCCACCACAGCCTGACCCAAACTGCACAAAGCAGCGCTCTGGAAAAGTGCACACATTACTCACTTTGCTCTTATCCCTGTAGGCCAGCTGCAGTAGATGTGCTAACACTGTGTTTCTCTTTGCATGGAACCGGACTGTTCCCTGTGGACCCAACTTCCATCTAAGCCCAGATGAGCACACGCTACACTCTCACCCCTGCGTAGGAGACATCTACGCCTGCAGGCCCATTTCCCAGTGGGTCAGATGCTGGGGTCCTTCTGAGCATGCCCAGTGGGGGTGCCCCGCCCTCACAATGTTCCCCAGTGCCAGACAGGGGCCTGTTTCATAGGGGGGCCGAGGTTGGGGGTTCTTCTGGGTGCGATCCTCTGTCTCGCCACAGCAGGCTGAAGCAGGCCTGTTTGGGTTCATAAACAGCAGGTACACCTGTGAATCCATTCTCTGTTTTGATCCCAGCCAGCCCTACAGATGAGTTTCCATCCCAGCCCTGTCAGGAGTGGATAATAACAGCATGAGGAGAAACTGGAAGAGTTTTCATAGGCTGGTCCCAGAGACCTGATGTGTGTGTGTGTGTGTGTGTGTGTGTGTGGGTGTATTTGTGTGTGTGAGTGAGTGTGCGTGTGTGAGTGAGTGTGTGTGTGTGTGTGTGTGTGTGTGTGAACGCGTGTGTGTGAACGTGTGTATTTGTGTGTGTGAGTGTGTGTGTTTCTCTGTAAGGGCACAGTGTGTTCAGTCCCTGTTCAGAGCTATTAACCCTGTCTGAAATTGGCCCCGTGAGTCCTGACCGGTTACCTAACAGAACCACTGTGCGACAGTCACATGGACGCTGTGTAAATTGCATTGGAACCGGTTCAGCGGGAGATTCCGGCTAACAGCACAGTTGCGGTGACAGTGACCTCAGTGACAGGAGCACAGCAATGGCAAGGACAGGCTGCATCAGCAGCATTCACCCCAGGGAAACTAATCAAAAACCACAGGTAAGGAACACCTACAAATCAGAAAAATACACATAAAGCTCTTTGAAAAATCATAATTACGCCATCCATGCACCAGAGTCTCACATGAATTGAGAATTATGGCAAGTACATTTGATAACAAGAGAGAAAAGGGCAGACTTTAAGTTGGCTTCAAGAAGCCTAGCACAGTAGTTACCAGTACCAGTTACCAGTAGTTTTATTGTTAATCAGTTATACAGCTGGATATTTACTGAGACAATTCTGGGTTAAGTACCTTACCCAAGGGTACAGCAGCAGTGCCCTACCGGGGAATCACACCAGGAACCTTTCGGTTACAAGGCCTACTCCTTACCACTAACCTACACTGTAACATTAGTAATAGTAGTAGTACAATAGGCTGAATTTCATAGTGCGAATGTCCCTGCATTATTCACTCCTGAGTTTTATGAAGCAGCTAAGCGCATGGCTTGGCAGTGCTTCACCTGTTATGAGGCAGATTTCATCCCGTTTACAGCAGGTGTGGGAGTGTCCAGTGTGCAGAGTGTGGGGTCTGCTGAAGACTGATGCTGACGATGTCTCTGTGGGCTGAGAGCAGGATCTTTTGTTTTGCCCCAGCGGCCCGCAGTTTTCATTTTTCTCCATCACCTTTAGGGGTGAGTGATGGCGGTGCCAGGCGGTGCAATAACAGCAACCCCCTCAGCCCCAACAGCTCCCAGCATGCCCGGCGGCTGAGCGGGGCTGTGGGCTGATCACAGATGAACAGCAACACCCCCGAGCACCCAGACTTTATCCTCACAATGTGTGTATGTGTGTGTGTGTGTGTGTGTGTGTGTGTGTGTTTGGCGGGGGGGGGGGGGGGGGGGGGGGGGGAGCTCATGACTAGGGGAGGAGTCACAACTTGTGCTGTATAAGTCCAGCAGGCCACCTGGAGTTGTTTCCATAGCAATAACTGTCATTTCTAATGCTC
>NC_050590.1:1708528-1813528 GCF_013368585.1 Megalops cyprinoides
TGTCACAGTGGGGTGTCGGTCAGGACACAGGAGTCAGGTTCCGGGTTCAGTTGTTTATTGGGGATTTTGAATGGATGGATACAAGGGTTTGTGGTGCATGGGTGTGTGGTTCCCTGCAAAGAGTAAGCAGGGAGAATGATCAGTACTGTTGGGTCCATTGAATGTACAATATACAAACAGGCATGAGGCATACAGACTTAAACTGCAGGAATGGCTATGAAAACATTTATACATTAAGGACACACTATCTTAATTAACATGCAAACCCCTCTCTCTCTACAGGCAATTATATTACAACCAGTTGAACTTAGGCATACTACTTACTTTGGCACAGACGCACACAACAACAGCACAATGTTTGGTCCCCAAAGGCTTGGTCTCCCCAGTCCTTCACCTCCCAGATATTGTTGTGGTACTGAGGTGGGGGAGGTCACTACCACCTTTATCTTGTCCCGTATCCCCGGCCCTATTGAGGCCCTGATTGGTGGCCAAAGGATATGGGCAGGTCCGAGGGCAAATGGTGACCTGGGGGCCGTCCTTGGGGGTGCGCCTGTGACTCAAGTTCCCTGTGGGGGTCCTGCTGATAAGGGGAGCAGCAGGACCGGTTTGGCCAGGTTTCAGCTGAGTTGTAAACAAGTGCCTGTGAGAGGTGGGGGTGGTGCGCAAACAAAGACAAAGACAAAGACAGAAACATACACATGTGGCCCTTTTCTACAGACACAGAGCCGTATGCAGACTGTAACTATTATTAAATTTGATGTAAATCAAAATTATTTTTCTCGCCAACACTTTGTCTCATAGACAAGCAACTAGCATCATCAGTGATGAATGCTTTGTGAGCAATTCAACCGGGAAGAAGGGATGGGAATTTGGACACAGGCTGCGTCTGTCGGACTTTAAGGGTTAAAAGACATTTTTAGTGACAATTGCAAGTGACAAATAATTTTCTAAAGATTTTTCCAGAGACCGACCCCCCCCCCCCCCCCCCCCCCCCCCCAAAAAAAAAAAAAAAAAAAAAAAATTGCTGTTGAGGCTTTCAGGGGGTCCCAAGTGTCAATCAAGGGGTATGTGAAGGTGAATAAGATATGTTAAAGATTTTTTCTAAAGATTCAAGGCAAGGGAGAATGTTGCAGTAAATGTGAATTTCATAAAAAATTGACCCAAAATAAAGAGGACACCATGGATCAGCATTAGGGCTACAGCAGACTTCTAGTGGTAGTATCATGTGTTGTTGTTTCACCTACTGTACCAGAAATGAAAAGCATCTGTAGACTTTTTGTTGTACTATAGTATACCTCAGAAATTGTAGCATAGAGCTGTCATGAGGCATATTGCAGCATTTTAGATTTACAGTTTTTCCCGATTGCTAAGACGCATTTTCTGAAACCATTCACCATTCTCAAAACTACACACACATTCTCAAAATGTCATTCGCATCTGTACAACCAGCTAACTTTCTGGTCGAAATCAAACTTTGCCCTCAGACAATACACACAAGCATCAAAAGCACATACTACATGACTGCCTCTTAGACACTAGAGGGATTCATTCAAAACACTCTTACCAAAATGTAGTTTTTCTTCTGAAATCAGTATTTTGAGAATCTGCTCAAAAAAACATCACTTTACTGACATACAGATTACCCGTACAGGAAGATACCATCAAGAGACATTCAAAACAATACTATACAACACCTTTGCAATGTCACACTGACAAATTACTGTATGAAGAGAGCAGAAATTTTCCAACCCTTTATTTCCAGAAAACCATGTGGAAGGAATAGTGGTAGATAAGGTAGGTAGAGTACAATTTTGAAAAAAAAAGAAAAAATTGAAAAACTTACAGAAAGTACTTATATATACATAAGATAAACAAATGTAATTCCATACTGTAAATCGAATTACAACTACTCTGCATCATCATCTTCTCTCTGGTCTGGATCCGGCCATAAAATTTCATCGACATCACAAAGGATGTTTTCCCTGGCCAGGCAGTGCAGGAAATATGCCCTGGTATGTCTAATCCAGCCTTGGATGGCTTCTATGGACACATCCCCACAGGCCTCGTCCATGGAAATCAAGAAGTTTTCTCTTGTGTAGGGGTTACTGTCATAAACCTTCCACCGCCCTGCTGACAAAAGTTCCTCTATTGCATTGAGGAATGGGGAATATGCAGGTAAAAAAAGATTTGTGAATGTGGGGTGGTCATTGAACCAGGCACGAATCAGAGCAGCCCGATGGATACTAATGTTATCCCAGATGATAATGTACTGGGACTGCTCTGGTTGCCCTGGTTCCCCTTCCTGTTGAAGTCACTGGTAAAGTTGACCTACTAATTCAAGCAGATGTGCGGAGTTATATGGACCCAAAGTGGCATGGCAGTGGAGGACCCCTTGATTACTGATTGCAGCACATAGAGTCACGTTGCCTCCTCTCTGGCCAGGAACCTTCACAAGGGCACGGTGACCAATGATGTTTCGTCCCCTTCTGCGCCTTGTTGTGAGGTTAAACCCTGCCTCATCAACAAAGATATACTCATGGGGCTGAGGCATCCCATCAAGTTCAAAGATTACATGCAAACAAATGGCCCTATTTATAGGGATCCTGTGATTCTGATTGGTGTGTCGGTAATTTAGTGGCTTTGTGTTTACACCTGGGGAAAGGTGTGCTCTTTGAGTTTGGATGATAATAACTTGAGTGTATTGTATTCGTTGCGTGTGTTTGCTGAATGAACATATAGTGCAGTGAATGATTCATTTGGCCACTTTTGCATAGAGTTTTGCAAAAAGGGTTTTAACCATAGAAACTTGCGTGAAAACATGTGAATAGTGTTTACAGTTGTGAGAAAAGTGTGTATCTTTTGAGAAATGAGGCAAGGCTACTGGTTTTCTTGCTGAGGGAACCGGTTATAGTGTTAGCAATTGGGAAAAACTGTATTTGTTTGGTATTACAATATGTACTGTAAACTTTAATTTCCTCTTTTTTTGCAATGCAGCACTAATCTATGCAAAACAGAGGATACAGCAATAATATATGCACATAATATATGCATTTTGCAATGTTTCAAGTTGTTTCTGTTTTTTAGTCCATTGTATTTTGAGTGACAAAGTAGTCTTGCTGGGAGAGAGCATTTGCTATAGTTATGGCAGCATGAGTCACTTTTGGGTGAAGTATGAAGTGTTTTGTTGTAGTGCATTTTGCATGAAAGATTAACTGATGTGCTGGTATGCATGGTTGTTAAGCACACTGTGTTAAGAGTTTTGAAAAAGTGGCCATGGTATTGACCTAAGTGTGAAAAAGCTTGTAAAAAACTGTAACAAACTGTTACATCACTATTGCTTTCCAGTTTGTATCACAATGGCAGCGTGCCTTTTGTCTGTGATGTCACTGAATGGGTACAAATGGATGTCAAATGTCACAATAAGGCAACTGGTAGATGTGTGACAATGTGTGTCGCAATAAGGCATAGTAAAACTGCATTAACGTGTCCGCCCACTCTCACACATCTATACCTTTGCTAGCATATGTCCACAGGAATGTTCTGAGTCTGACAGAGTACTTGCGTCTGCGTTTGTTTTAATCAGTGGCCCAATGGTCATTAGCCGTGATGAAGTGACACTGCGAGGCCTTTCACTCATTCTGACCTTTAATCAGCTGAAAACGGCATGTGTGTTGATTAACTCAAACCACTGCCTGAATACACTCAATTACAAAAGGCTCCCATACCAATAATATGTTACATTTCATGATTCTTACACAAAATGTCTAATGTTGTTGACTGCCAATTTCATGTTGTGTTCAGTATAAAAAGTGTCACATTTAGGTAAATCTAGTTCAGGCTACAAACACAGTGCGGTTAGATTCACTTTAAAATAAACTATTTTCAAATATATCAGTGTGATTACAGTTTTTGCCAATTGCTTACATCTAAAGGAATGCTTAGACCAAAGCTTCAAATCCTAAACTCCTTGTGACAATACCTTAAGCACATTGTAACCATACCTTAAACACGTTTCTGCTTTACATTTTGTTTGCAGTTCTTCAACACAGTTATTGCAGAACATTACACCCTGTTTCCTACACTAGACACTTCATTCAAAAATGAAATCTTTTGTTATCACTGGGAAAACACTTCTATTTAAAATGCAAAACACATCTGGTAATTGGAAATACTTACGCACACACCTGAAAACACTCACACAGAAAACTTAACACCAATCAGTCTGACCCTTAGCACTACAAATAGAGCTCAGGTAAAGGTTTTGAGAACTCTGCAAACGTGGAGGCAGTGAGAGCCAGAGGAAGAGGTCGAGGAAGACAGAGAGAGAGAGGAGTAGTACATGGACGAGGACGAGGACAAAGAAGGGGACCAGGACGGAGAAATACTTCAGATGACATTAGGGCTACTTTGGTGGACCATGTCATCAATCATGGCCTCACAACGAGGGAGGCTGGGCAAAGAGTCCATCCTAACCCGAGTCGTTACACAGTAGCGTCCATAATAAGGACATTCAGAATGAAGAACAGGTATGTCTTCAACTCTCCTGTATATGTCACATTACCTTACAGTATTACAGTACAGTATAGTACTGTACTTTGCTCCTCAGTGAACAAACATGTGTAGTGCTGTGAAGTACCATTGTGATGTTACAGTATCATGTACAGTATGAAAGTACAATATGTAAAAAAGAACCTAATCAATGACATCTTGTGGATGCATTTTCTATAGAATGACTAGACAACCTCCTTGGGGTGGATGGCAATGCCTGTTCACCTGAGAACAAGAACTCGCTGTTGTGGATATAGTGCGGGCAAACAACACCATCCACCTCTGTGAACTACAACAGCGAATAATTCAAGATCACAATATATTCAATAGTATTAACAGGGTCAGCATTTCCACTCTCAGCCGGATTTTGCACAAACACCACATCAGCATGAAACAGCTTTACAGGGTTCCATTTGAGACAAACAGCATTAGGGTCAAGGATCTTCACTATGATTATGTCCAAGTAAGTGTCACTGTACTTTACATATTGATATTGTGATGTGAGCCAGTAATGGCTGTTGATTGTATCAGTACTGTATAGATACATTCCAAAAGATATACAGGTACCCTTGTGTGTCTGTGTGTGTGAGTGAGGGTGTGTGTGGGTGGGGATTTAGGTTGGCACCTGCCCTGCCTGTAGCTTGTAGTTTTTTTACATGTTAATGTAACCCAACTGACCCAACCCAGTCCCTACTTGTATGAAAATGTAGATATTGTAGTTGTGAGTTTTGTGTAACACTATTCACAATATATATGTTCTGTTTCAGCGAGTCCTGGAACTTGATGCACAGGCTCATGAATACATCTACATAGATGAAGCTGGATTCAATTTGGCTAAAACCCGGCGTCGGGGCCGTAATGTTATTGGTCACAGGGCAATTGTAAATGTCCCTGGGCAAAGCGGGGGAAAATATCACCTTGTGTGCTGCCATTAGTCTTCAAGGAGTTCTCCATCACCATGCCACCTTAGGCCCCTACAACACTCCACAGATCATCACATTTCTGGAAGAACTACATCACATAGTTGTACAGGACGGATCTGAGCAGCCCAGGTTTGTTGTCATCTGGGATAATGTTACTTTCCACTGGGCTGCTTAGGTTCGGGACTGGTTCGCTAACCACAACAATTTCACAGTTTTATACTTGCCCCCTTACTCCCCATTTCTGAACCCGATTGAAGAACCCTTTTCACCCTTTTCATGACCGCCAACCACATGCCCGCATGCCTCTTCTGCAAGCAATGGAGGAGGCATGCGGAGATATTGAGGTGGGGTCAATTCAAGGGTGGATTCGACACACAAGGCGATATTTTCCCCATTGTTTAGCCCGAGAGGACATTGCCTGCGATGTAGATGAGGTCTTGTGGCCAGATCCAAATAGAAGGCAGGATCCATAACCATCCTCCCCCCAAACAAAAAATCCCTTTTTTACATTTTCCAGTAATTATTTTTGGTTTCATTTTTGTTTTGTATACAACACAACAAATGTACTGTAACTGGATTGTATATTGATAACCGTAATTCTATTTTTCTTATTTGTTGTAAGAATTTTTGTTAAAAAAAAAAAAACTTTTGTTGTGGAAAAAAACTGTCAGCTGATTACTGCAGAAATTCTACTTTTGAGTTTCACAGAGGACTGTCTGAGAAAATGACAATAAATATAGTAAAGACTGCAGTGTTTTGTATACAGCACATCAGTGTGTTGCTGTTGATTTGAAAGAGTGATTCAAATGGTGCATGTGTGTATCATTTTGTTGCAAGAATGACATTTTTAGAAAGGATTGTTAGGTTTTGATTGCAGAGTTTCATTTTGACATAGCTGTGAGGTGTTTGTCATCAAGTGTTGTGTCTTATTTTGCTTGTGTGTAGAGTTTTGACACAATGAGCCAAATTCTGCACAAAGCATGTAAGCAATCGGCAAAAACTGTAAAATCAAAACTCAAAATCTTTTGAGCATTTCTTTATGCCATTTACAACAAAGCTGTATAGGATACCATGTCAGCAAGTGAGTGATGGATTTTCCTCGCAAAACAAACAATATTTGAAAAACAGTGAATATGTGAGAAAACAGTCTTTCCTTGCTGTTGATTCATCCGTGACTACAGATATACTGAGATATTTTGATCAATTCTTTTGGTTTGTTTTGTATGGAAATAGGAGGATTTCCATGGATGATAATTCTGTTGAAATCAGTTG
Organism: Megalops cyprinoides; assembly: GCF_013368585.1. NCBI lineage: Eukaryota > Metazoa > Chordata > Actinopteri > Elopiformes > Megalopidae > Megalops > Megalops cyprinoides. Next base: position 1,715,272 of record NC_050590.1, read on the forward strand.
CTGTTTATTACATGCTTGTTCAAAAAATTGTTCAAAAATGTATTGAGATTTGCAACTTTTTCAAGAGGAATTAAAGGTTATTCTGGTGGGGTTATTTTTCACCTGCCACAATGGCAGAGTTGATCTTTTTCTTCATTACTAAATTTTCTACATAATTATTTTCAAAGTTAAGTAACTCATGGTTTCATTAGTATCAAATAAAGCATCAGTAGAAAGACAGCGTGATACAGATATGTTCTACAAACCCTTGGCAAATTCATAAAATTGATGGTATCTACAATGAATATTTCACATGCTACAGCCATAAAATAATATATTTTTCTGATAGAAAATTTCTGGTTATAATGCAAGGTTGGTTAATTCTATGTATTAGCGTTGTTAAATGTATCTTTTTTTTTTTTGTTCTTGAGCAAGGATCATTCTCGTGCTTTCTCCACTGACCAGCCTCCTGTGCTCTGGTGTTATCATGACCAGGTTGAGAGATATTTTGCCTTTGCTCCAATTGTCACGCCATGCAGTCCTGCATTTTATGCGCCTTAGACTGAGGATTCCCCCCAAGGAGAAGCATGACAATGCCTTCCCTACGGCTGATCCAGAACTGAATGAAACAAAGGCCCCCCTTTCAAAGTGCGATAAGAGGCAGCCTACATTTCAGCAACTGTCCTGCAGAGCTCCAGGAGCATAATCATCTTTGACCTAGTAAAGTGGCGGTTAAATAACGCATGCTGTTCATGTTTTAGTTTAATTGACTCAAAAAATTGTTTTTTATTGATGTGATCATGCTGGTTAATCCATAGAAGAAGGAAAAAAAAAACTTCACAAGTCAGGGAACTCAACTCAATACTGACATTCATGTACAAAACAAATAAACATCTCACAACTGTGCACACAGACCTTTTACTTATTAACACACTGACTGACTTCCTTCTCACACACAATTTGACAATTCTCATATTAAAAATCTCATATTAAGATGGTGGAACGTAGACCTGTAACAATAGCAATATTACAGTTTTTTTCAATTGCTTAAGCACAATTTTGAAAACAGGGCCCGGTTTTTCAAAACACTTCACACAATTAGCACAACACTACACCCAAGTAGCACAACACCTCAGATCATTTGCAAAATGGAACACTTAAGTCAAAACTATACAATTTCTTATAAAAACCCTATTTTCTTGTCATAACATAAACACATCCATCAAATGGTCTGATTCTGTTTGAATCAGTTAAACACACCTGTTCTCAACCTAAAACACTTTTAGCATTTACACAGAGAAAGTGTAAAAATAAATTCAACACTACGTGACACCAATTGTGCAGACCAATGAAAATATTTATTTCTTTTCATATACTCAAGTCAGTCAATACTGAACATTTCTACAAAACATTCATAACAAAACATTTTCCAGTTTTCATACAGTATTACTGAACGTACCATTGTACTGTAAGCTTACAGTAGTACTGTAACATAAATTACATATCCAGTTCAGTACTGAAAAAAAAAAGAAAACTAAACATCATTTCTCCGCCTAGCTGGATCTGGCCACAGGGCCTCGTCAACATCACAGGCTATATTTTCATTTGCAAGGCAACGTGGGAAGAATCTTCTGGACTGACGAATCCACCCTTGTATTGATGCAGCATCAATTTGATCACATGCTTCCTCCATAGCTTGAATGAGGGGCATCTGGACATAGGGCTGGAGATCATAAACCTTCCACCGCCATGCTGAGAAGAACTCCTCGATGGGGTTTAGGAAAGGGGAGTATGGTGGAAGGTATTGAACTGTAAATTGTGGGTGTTGATGAAACCAGTTTTGGACCAGAGCAGAACGATGGAAAGATACATTGTCCCAGATGACAGTGTATTGCATCTGGTCCCTTTGGTTTGCTGCTGTGATAATATTGTGTAATCTGTCTAAAAATGTAAGAATGAGGTCAGTGTTGTAAGGACCCAAATTGGCATGGCGATGGAGGACCCCATTCTGTGTAATGGCAGCACAAAGGGTAATGTTATTTTTCTTATTTGTTGTAAGAATTTTTGTTTCCTTGTAAAAAAACAAAACTTTTGTTGTGAAAAAAACTGTCAGGGGTTGTGTCTTATTTTGCTTGTGTGTAGAGTTTTGACACAATGAGCAAAATTCAGCACAAAGCAAGTAAGCAATTGGCAAAAACTGTAAGTAACAGTCATTAGGGACTTGACTACTATTCATATTGGCTATGAAAATACACAGTAGGGAAAATAAAAAACACAGCCACACACAGGCAGTGAAAACACTGTGAATACTACCAAGAGAATCGACGTGAGGGGAGACAGCGATATTATGTATTAACAATTAGGACACTGGCTACAGCATTGTCATTGAAACAGGTTGCTAAAAAAGCCAAACCAAATCAAACAAACTGCATGTTCACTGCAAGCTGAAGCTAGAGCTAGAGCTAGAAGCTGGCTTCCTGCTTTCCTGCCCAGAGCACCTCTTTGTCAGGGAAAAGTACTTCCCCAAAGCCTTTGCACTGTGCATGTACATCTGAAAGATTGAGAGGAGACAGAAGCTCTTGGGTTTGACGGAGTGAATCCCAAAGAGCTGGTAGCACAGCATGTCTCCTCCTGCCATAAGAGCACATGGGGCAGGCACAGGGTAACCCTCCGCTCTCTCCTCAGTCTGGGACCCAGGTCTGCTGTTTTGTCCAAATTAAATTTTCAGAATGAGGTGGGGAGGAAAGGAAGACGTTAAAACAGAGAGAGAGTCAGAGAGGGGTGAAAGGAGAGAGAGAGAGAGAGAGAGTCAGAGGGAGAGAGAGAGACAGAGAGGGGTGAAAGGAGAGAGAGAGAGAGAGAGTCAGAGAGAGAGTCAGAGAGGGGTGAAAGGAGAGAGATAGAGAGTCAGAGGGAGAGAGAGAGACAGACAGAGAGTCAGAGAGGGGTGAAAGGGGAGAGAGATAGTCAGAGAGGGGTGAAAGGAGAGAAAGAGAGAGAGAGAGTCAGAGAGGGGTGAAAGAGGAGAGAGAGAGAGAGTCAGAGAGGGGTGAAAGGAGAGAGAGAGAGTCAGAGAGAGAGTCAGAGAGGGGTGAAAGGAGAGAGAGAGAGTCAGAGAGGGGTGAAAGGGGAGAGAGAGAGTCAGAGAGGGGTGAAAGGGGAGAGAGAGAGAGAGAGAGAGTGTCAGAGAGGGGTGAAAGGAGAGAGAGAGAGAGAGTCAGAGAGGGGTGAAAGGGGAGAGAGAGAGTCAGAGGGAGAGAGAGAGAAAGACAGAGAGTCAGAGAGGGGTGAAAGGGGAGAGAGAGAGTCAGAGAGGGGTGAAAGGAGAGAGAGAGAGAGAGGGTCAGAGAGGGGTGAAAGGGGAGAGAGAGAGAGAGAGTCAAAGAGGGGTGAAAGAGGAGAGAGAGAGTCAGAGAGGGGTGAAAGGGGAGAGAGAGAGTCAGAGAGGGGTGAAAGGAGAGAGAAAGAGAGAGAGTCAGAGGGGTGAAAGGAGAGAGAGAGAGTCAGAGAGAGAGTCAGAGAGGGGTGAAAGGAGAGAGAGAGGGTCAGAGAGGGGTGAAAGGGGAGAGAGAGAGTCAGAGAGGGGTGAAAGGAGAGAGAGAGAGAGAGTCAGAGGGGTGAAAGGGGAGAGAGAGAGAGAGCGTCAGAGAGGGGTGAAAGGAGAGAGATAGAGTCAGAGAGGGGTGAAAGGGGAGAGAGATAGAGTCAGAGAGGGGTGAAAGGAGAGAGAGAGAAGAGAGATGAGGAAAGCTTTGAGAAACTGAGAGAGAGCTGGAAGATGAATATTCCCTCTGGAGATTTAAGGAGAAGTGAGGAGCAGTCCATCTAATGGTTTTAATAACACACGCCCTCGTCTTCATCCATCTCACCCAGGCTGCTCTGTACTGTCTCTTAGAGAGAGGCCACAGCGTTCCCCTCACCGTTTGCAGCGTGCATGCTGCAAAGCCACCAGCAGGGGGCAGAATGACAGCCTCTCCATCCACGGGCCTGTTCATCTGCTCCTTGAGAATACTGTCAGCACAAGCAAGCTCTGTGAATGGAAACATTGAGAATGACATGAGATCACAAAATGGTGCGCTAAAAAGTCATGTAGAGACTAATTAAAACATTGTTACATATAAATGCAGTGAACATGTGTTTTGCCTAGTGCAGTTATCTTGCTCCATAGCTAAGAATTTCCTCACAATACCGCTCCTTCAAATGAATGCTAAATGTTCAAATCCAACATTGTTCAGCAGGTACAATTCTGATTCAAGCCAGCAAGCTCGTGAGAGAGGTAAGCAGTGATTTCCACATTCAGAGGAGTCCACGGTCACTCACATCACTTCCATCACAGGGGAGAAGCTGGACCTGAAGCTCCACCTCCTGCACCCGCTCTGGGTCAGCTTCAGCCAATTGAAAGTTCACTTTCATTTGTGACATCAGCACATTATTATTTGCCCTTCTTCAGTTCCAAAGCTTCTTTTCTTCTCCACTCCTTGTTTCAGCGTCTGTTCTTCCATTTTCTTTTCGTTCTCTGCAACTAACAGAAAGGGATCAATTAACAGAAACTGCAGGGCCACAACCCTTCAGGCCCATTGAACAGCTTGGGACTGAAGGGTGGGCATAAAAACAAGCTACAGAGTCTTGCATCCTTTTTTAGGGGAATATTGTCTCTGTAATTGCAGGTATCATACTGTTATTTTGTGAGGTGGGTTACATGTGTGAAGAACAGGTTAGCCAGATCACCATTCCCTTTCACAGGAGACTCACAAACTCAGGGGGCACTTTAGGAAATGACTAGCTCTGTCCTGACCTTGCCCTGACCCCAGCACATAACCCTAGCCCTAATAGTAAGCCTAACCACAATGCTAAACCCCAGCTGTAACCTTAACCCTTACCCTACCGAATCCTAAGTCTAACCTTTGCTTTAACTCTAACCTGCATCTTAGCATTGAACTAGTCCTAGGCTTAGCACTAAACCCTTACCCTAAACCCTACCCTGACCCCAAGTCTTAGTGCCAGCCCTAAATATCCAGATTCCTCTAACCTATATGTTCATGTCCAAGTTCAGTCTGTTACCAATCTTCTGTATTTCTGTGTCTTCTGTATTTCCATGTGACATTTAGTATTTCTAATCCATGCTGTGCCTTTAACCTGCAAAAAAGATTTTTTTGCATGAAAACTGTGATTTCTCACAGTTTGGTGTCACTCCAAAGTACGATCTGAGAAGGAGACTCACTGTAACCAACCCCCTGCAGGCCAATCCACACTCTGACTCTGAAGCTGCGCTGTGTTTCAGAGCAGTCAGTGTGTGCCGTTTGCATCACAGGCTCCAATCCGCCTCCCTCCATTCCTCCTGTACCTGCCCCTGTAGCTGGAGGTCTCCCTCAGCTCTCCCACACAATTGTGTTCTGCAGGTGCATGATCCGGAACAGGGTACGGACTGCATGAACAACAGTTGCCATGGTATCAAATTTGCATGCGTGTGTGTGTCTGTATGCGTTTGTGTATTTGTTTGTGTGTGTGTGTGTGTGTGTGTGTGTGTGTGTGTGTGTGTGTGTATGTGTGCATGTGTGTGTGTGCATGTGTGCGTGTCTGTGTGTGTTTGTGGCAGGAGCTCAGAGACACAAGTTCACTTGTAATGGTGCACAGATTAATGTATTGTAAAAATCTCCATCAAGGCCATGTTGATGGACAGATCGAGTCAAGCTGCAAGTGTTCTACTCAGTCTGTGACAAGTTAAAGCTGGGACAAAGGATAGCTGGGGTTAGGGTTAGGGTTAGGGTTACCTTCATGGATTGGGCTGGGATTAGGGTTAGGGTTAGGGTTACCTTCATAGATTGGGCTGGGATTAGGGTTAGGGTTAGAGTTACCTTCATGGATTGGGCTGGGGTTAGGGTTAGAGATTTGGAGTAGTGCTTAGGGGTAGGGTTAGGGGTGTAGCTAGGGTCAGTGTTAGTGTTAGGGTCAGAGTTAGGGTTAGGGTTAGGGTTAGGGTTAGGGTTAGGGTTTAGTGGTTAGGGGTTAGGGTTAAGGTTAGGGGTTAGAGGTTAGGGATTAGGGGTTGGGGTGAAGGTTAGGGATAGGGTTAGAGTTAGGGTTAGGGTTTAGTGGTTAGGGGTTAGGGGTTAAGGTTAGAGGTTAGGGATTAGGGGTTGGGGTTAAGGTTAGGGATAGGGTTAGAGTTAGGGTTAGGGTTTAGGGTTGGGGTTATAAGGCTATAGGAGGAGCCTCTGTGGTGGACAACACCAGGGTAGCATGTGGCCCTGCATACAGTAAGCTGTTTCTTAGTGAATAATAATGCAGGGAGTCTAATAGAGGTCTCCTAAAATGAAACAGAGGTCAAGGCACAAGACCACGGTGACATTGTTAGTCTAGGGTTAGGCATGTGATTAGGGTTAGGGCTAAAATTATGGTCCCCCTGCTTGTCCTGGTCATCACACAGTGGAAAGACCTTCCCATAGTACCCATCTCTGCAGACTGTACCCTGGCTCCCCAGAAAAGCTGTTCTTGCATTTAATTCTTGCTTTTTTATGCACTTCAGAGGTTTTTATTACCCTGATTTATAGGTTGAACCTTGTTGAGATTTTGCATGATGTTTCCTGTATGTACCTTCACTCTTGTTGCCTCATCATACGCGTTTGTTTGCCTTAGCTTTGTGACTGGCTCTGGGTGAGAGCATCTTCCTAATGAGGAAATGAAAACCGGAGAGGACCTGGAGATTGGCTCTCCCAGGGCTGGGCTCGCTGTCATTGGAGTTTCACAGCTGTAGCGCCCCTTGAAAAGGAGAAAGAGTGTCTCTTACACTCTCTCTCTGCACAGCGCAGGATGGGAGAAGCAGGCCGGGGCTGGCCTAACATGACTGACAGGACTCATCATTGATTCAGTGGTTTGCAGTCTCTGAGGGACCGCTACTGAGCGCTTAGCATCCGATGCCTGACGTGTGGATACACACAGCATCACCGGGGAAAGGGGTTACTCCAGCCCTTAGTGCTGCGCGTTCCCTGAATCAGCTGAGTGCTGGAGGTGCACTTGTCTCTGCTGCACGGCTGCACGGCTACAGGGCTGCACTCCTGCACGGCTGCATTCCTGCATGGCTGCACTCCTGCACGGCTTCATGGCTGCATGGCTGCATGGCTGCATGGCTTCACGGCTGCACTCCTGCACTCCTGCACGGCTGCACTCCTGCATGGCTGCACTCCTGCACGGCTTCATGGCTGCATGGCTGCACGGCTTCACGGCTGCACTCCTGCATGGCTGCATTCCTGCACGGCTGCACTCCTGCACGGCTTCATGGCTGCATGGCTGCACGGCTTCACGGCTGCACTCCTGCATGGCTGCATGGCTTCACGGCTGCATGGCTGCACTCCTGCACGGCTGCATTCCTGCATGGCTGCACTCCTGCACGGCTGCACGGCTGCACGGCTTCACGGCTGCACTCCTGCATGGCTGCATTCCTGCACGGCTGCATTCCTGCATGGCTGCACGGCTTCACGGCTGCGCTCCTGCACGGCTGCAATGCAGCAGGCGCAGCGCACGCAATATACCAACTGTGCAAATATTTATGAGCCGGCTTGCCTGTTGGGCTCGGAACAGGGATGCGTAATTAAGAAAACATCGGGGGGGGGGGGGGGGGGTTTGAAAAGCAATACAAATTACCAGCAGCAACACAAAGACAAGTGATAAATTAAGGATGTTTCGTTATCAATTAATTGAGCACAGGCTAGCTTGGCAGGCCTGTTGTTCATTAGCATGTACCCTTAGTTCAGTGTTGCAACAGAGACTGAGATGGCCAGCACTGTTTTTAAGCACTGTTTTTTAAGCGAGAAATGTGATTGGCCGATGAGCCGTGGGCGTGTCGTTGGCGATGTAGGGGAGCCAGCAGCGAGCCTTGTTAGTTGTCAGCGCTCTCCACAGCTGTCACTCAGGCGGCCGCTCTCCGCAGCGCTGAAAAGCCACTTCCAAACTCCTCCAGACAGCGCGGCTCGTCCCTCACAGCGTTACCCTATTCACACGCAGGCTTTTCATTTTAATTAAACCACGAAACACCTTTTAAAACCGTTTGATTATATGTCACATGGAGACAGGCTGTGAATGGCTTAATTAAGTTCAATTGCTGCTGCGAACAGCTCGAGTCAGACGTGCTAAATCCACTGTACAATGGAGAGATTCGCTGCATTTCTGTGTGAATGGATTCATCTCAGAGTCCATGTTTTACAACCAAACAAGACAGATCAAGTGGAATCAAGCAGAAGAATGTGGCGAGCTTTCATGAACTGACCCCTTAGTTTAATGTATCATTTTCATCTATTGTTTTGTGGACAAAGATTTCGCTAATTTATCTGCTTCCTTTATCATCTGTATTACTTTTATTAAGTATTCCTTTATCATCAACTCACACCTCCTTGCAATGCACGTATGCATTCCTTAGCTGCATGTCATTAATGATTGAAATCTGTCAGGGAGTTGCCTCTCAATCTCATTTTAGCATCACCTGTTTCAATAGCGGTAGCTACACAGTGAACATTCTGTGAAATATTTCCCAACATTGACTGATCGGATACACAGGAAACCTTTGTCTACATCTGATGTCTGTACATAGGTCATTTCTGCAAAATATCGTGCTTCACATCACACATCATCGGCAGCATTACTGCTCTTGGGAAATGAAGGTCTCATTTTCAGGTACTTATACAATAGGCTGTAGTTGTAATAGTACATTTATTTTCCCATGATTGAACAGCCATTACTTCAATGATCATTATGTAAACATCGCACACATTACATCTTGCTTATCTGGAGTGACTCACACAGCTTTTGTTTATTATCCATTTATACAGCTGGATGTTTACTGGGGCAATTAAGGTCAAGGACCTTAACCTAGGGATCAGACTCTGAGGTTATGATCCCAGCCCCTTAAGCACCACACCACACTGTTTAACCTGTTCAACAAGCAATGTCTGCATTCTGTTTCGGCCAGTTAGAAGGTGACACTGCAGTGAGCCACTATAGTAGTTGCAAACACACCACCCATCTACGAGTTTGCATCCTGTGTGAAACCTGACTTTAAGATGCAAGTCAACGCTTGACACACAACGCTTTCGTGAAACTAGGCCCTGATAACCCCGAACAAACACACAGACATAATCCACCCATAACTGACCGAATGTGAACTGCATTTCATCAAATTCTTTTTTCCCAGTTACAGCTTTTGTAAAATGCCTTATTCTCAAGCAGCATTCACAGCAGAAAAAAAGACAAGCACGGCTTTAATTGCTGGCAAAGATTGATATAATGTTCTCTCTTTAAGAGCAGTCATTGTTTACGATGCCACTAGTTAATATCTCCGGTCCTAAAACCATCAGGCTTTGATTCATATTCACTGTGGGACTTAGGATCTGGCCTTGGTGTCCTGCTCCATGTCATTACAGTGCTAAGAGTCTCATTCAGTCTAAATTACAGCGTTGCCAAAGCTTATTGAGCCCCGGACAAAAGAGGTTTGTTTATGAAGCTGCTGATGAGTTCAGAAGATATTTACTGAAGACCCTCATTGGCAGGAATGTTACCACTTGGAGTGTTCTTTTTCTGGGCTGCCCTTTTGTCTGGTGGCTGAGCTGATCATGTCATTATCATTTATTTTCCTAGCAGATGCACTTTACCTGGGAGTCGGACAGCCAGTGCATACACTGTCCATTCACACACCCGCCAAACAGCACCACAGCGGCATCAGGGATTCAAACCTGTGACCTTCTGGTTAAAACACAGGCTGCTTGGCGACTTTCCATCAACCTCTAACAAAATTTTCAAAAGTTGATATCATAACCAAAAAATACAGCACGGCCCTCTTCAGCCCTCCACACTCATACGGCTGACTCTACCAATGTATTATGTATCTTTATGTCAAACTGTATGACAACAGGCTGATCAGTTTTAATAATCAAAATATAATAATCAGCATCTCTCTCTCTCTCTCTCTCTCTCTCTCTCTCTCTCTCTCTCTCTCACTCACACACACACAGACACACACACACACACACACACACACTTAGTTAATTTATTCTATTAAGTTTTATTGGTTTCTGCAGTATTGAAAAGGAAAAGGTGTTTACACACTCATCCAATAGGAAAAGATATCTGCAGAACTGTTACCGGGGTGTACACTAACCATCCTAACCATCATGCTAGTCCCCCAGAAGAAACATATCCACACACTCGCACTCTCAGTGACAGTGCGGTGAATACAGGAGTGTGTGGGAGTGCTGCGTCTGGATATGCAGAGATTCATACTTTTCCATTTAGAGATTGAAGCAGGAGCTGAATATTACTTTCTTCTATGTCTAATACACTCTCACAGGTTTTTGGTTCATCTACTGACAGGCTGTTCAGCCCAGTTTCAATCTTGGTTGGTATTCATGCTGAGGGCTGTGGAGCGGAGAGCTGCTTATCAGACTCCCAGAGCTGCCGTATTGTGCCCTGTGAAATTGTGCTTTTTGCTTATTTTGCAAACCGCTCCCAGGACAGGCCCTCAGGGGCATTTATACATCTGGCCGTGTGGGACAGAAACTGCTTGGCCCTGGAGGGGCAGTCCCGTGGGCGTTTCGGAATTGTAAATGAGTTCGGAACACCCCTCGCAACCCCGTATCCAGGGCAACAGAAAGCCAGCCGATTACTGTGGAAACGGCACCTGCAGGCCCACTCAGTCGGCAGCAACCAACCCCACCAACGTACGCATACTTATCTGTGAGATGAATCATACAGCACACTGATAACATAACGACAACCCCCTCCCATACACACACACAGCACGTGGTTGCTCCCATGAAGTCTTGCTTCATCATAGCTGCCGCTGTCTATCTGTGCTTCTGTCTGTCAGGAGAGAGGAGGAAGGTGGGGCTCAGGGAAGTCCCGCCCCGTCTGCTCATTACTCCGCCAGGTGCGACTCTTCCGCGCGGGAGCGTTCCGCATGCTTCTGTGCCAGCTGCAAAAGCAAAGTCGGGTAACATCGCAAAGCGGGACAAAGGACGGCTTAGAGAACACCGATCCAAATTTAGAAACACAGAAAAGGCTTGCTCATCCAGTGCCGAAAATCTGGAGCATTCTTCAGGGCTCACTGCTAAAGTTTAAAATGCCTTTGTTGTGCTGCCACTGGAATCAGGGCACACAGAAGAGCAGAAAGCTCCAAGCTTATAGCCTTCTCCCACACAAGCAGCGGCTTACAAGGCACCACCAGCCAAGAGGGAGGCCTCGCATCCAACCAGCTCCTTATTTTTAGGATTCGATTACTAATTCATTTGTCTCAGTTCTTACCCAAACAATGCTTGGACATCCCTTCTCTTAAACGAGTGGGGAGAGGCAGCCTCTGGAAATGACACACGAGGTCATTCGTCACCAGGGCAACCACGCTGTGATCTTTGCACTCAGGGATGCTCTCCAAACCAAGAGTGGTGACCGGTCCTGCCTTCACCAGCCACACAAAGGGGTATCTCTGTAATTTCAAAAGTGCCATCTGTTACCTGCGGCCTCCCCCCTGTCTGAACTTAGCAGGAGAACAGAGGAGCTGCCTTTCACAGCGGGAGACATCTCGTCAGTATGCCGAATCCGCAGGTGTAATCCCGACAGTCCTAAAAAGAGCTTCAGCGTTTCTTTATTCACCCAGTGAGCAGAGAGGACCGCACAGAGCACTGCCATTCTGCAGACTGTACGCCGTCTGACGCCTGCAATACTCCGTCAGAGAAAAGACCTGCCTGCAAACCCCTCAGCTGCAGGAACAGTCAGGGCCTCTCAGGAGAAGTCAGGTATGATGTGGCTGTTTGATATGGGTGTGTGTGAAGCTTCCTCTAGTCATTCTGACAGAGAGGGACACGATGCTTCTCTCTCAAAGCCCTGCCGGGAGCTCCCTAGTTCATCCATTTTTCGGTGTTTCTTTGTCTCCATCTACCTCCATCGCTCTCTCCTTTTCCCCAGCGTCACTCTGTTTCCACTCTCTCTTCACGTCTTCCTTTCTTCTTTTCTTTTTGTTTTATTTATTTATTGTTTTTTTGCAACCTCATGTAATATACCCGCTAGTTATCTGTGTGTGATAGTTTTTGGATTTTGTGGTCAAGGATCATTTTGCTCTGGATTTGATTTACTGCTGCAACCTGACAGTCCGATGCTGCTGGGGTGGAGACAGCAGAGACGGGGCGGGCTGGAAGACAGACTGCAGCATCCTCACCTTCCAAAGCCTCCGGTCCCTCTGGGAGGGGCTGCCCCTTCCTTCACCGCTCTGTAACCAGTGCTGCACAGACTGCACTCATGACCCCATCTCTGTCACCGTGGTGAATTGTGGGAAATGGAGCTGAATCGCTGACCCGGACTGCAGCCCTCACGGCCTCCATTTGTAGTTTAAGCGTAACGGTTACAGTTCTGAGGTTACCCGAAACCCCCACCACCACAGCCTCTACAGTGATATAGAGCGGTACCTTGTCACCTCCCTCCGATACTGGGGGCAGGGCAGGCGGGGTGGGGAGGGGTGAGGAGGGGGCACCTCTCTGACCCCCTCCTGACTGGCTGTGAGAGGAAATTATGATGGATGCCTCCATTCTCACCCACTGTGTACGTTCAGACCTTTATAATACAGCACTGTCACAGGACCACCTGTGCAGAGGCCACCAGAGAGAAAGAGCTGAACAGCAACGATTCAGTGTGTCAGTACAGACACCCAGCCCTGCTGACCGCCCCAACCTGCCCGATCTCTGTGATCACATGACACACACAATCAGCCATGTGACAGATCTGCAGCCCACCAGGTATGTGTGAAATTTAACCCTTTCGCACGTGACTTATTTTATGCTATGTATCGTGCCTGCTACGTCATGTTTTCATCAGCATCATTAAGCTTCTCATAGTTTTCAGCGCTGCATTTGCTACACTTTGTAACGGTAAATCACTGTTTTCTCAAAGCTAACGCTAGCTAGAATTTTCCCAATCTAGTCTTCTAAGCACACCGGTTTGACCTTATGCATGTAACGGCTAATCACTCCAGTTTGACCATACACGTGAAAAGGCTAATCGCAGTGGTGTGACCATACATGCGAAAGGGTTAACCCTGCTCTTCTGGGTTAGATGTGATCCTCAGCTCTCTGAGTGTAGCAGCGCTTATAGTTAAACCTCCAGGCCAGGCTGAGATGAGGAAGAGTATTCCTATCCACACACACACACATACTCACACACACACACTCACACACACACACACTCACACACACACGCTGGACCTCCCTCGAGTACAGACTTCTTGACTTGTCCTCTCATCTTCTTTTCTTCCATTTAAAACCACGTCATGACCCAAAGGCTCCTAGATCAGTACTAAACTATGAATTACACCTCTATGGGAGCTGCTATATTTCTGAGCTTTGGGGGGTGTTTCGCTTTAATCTGAAGAGGGATTGCAGCTTAAAGACTGTCAGCTCAGCGAAACAAAGTTAAAGACACAGGCACACACACACACACTCACACAGGCACACACACACATGTACACATACGCAGCCACACACTCCCACACAGCCACGCCCTCCCGCTCACACACAGCCACACTCAGTATGTGACAGTATATCTGTGAGCAGTAAATTATGCAGCACTATGTGTGCAGGGCTCCTGGGTGCTGTGTGCTGGCATTGCACAGTCGTTTTCCTTTCAGCTGCCCTGTAAATCCACCAGGAAAAAAACAGCCATCAGCCACAGGTGTGAGAGCGCTCTTAACACACTACTAACATGCTACTAACACGCCAGTATGCCAGAGATAACAATGAAGTGTGCCAGCCCTGTGAGTGTGTCATGACAAAACAGTGAGTCTTTCAGCAGAGCAGCCCCATTTTAAACCCACAGGTTTATACAAACAAGTATAATAACTGTTAGATATATACTTAAGTCTCTTTACCGGTTAGCTTAAAGTACTTGAATAATTTCTATTAAATTTATATTAAAGTTGTTGATCAGAGTTTAATCTGCAATGTTAAATTTACGGTAAATGTTGTGGTGGTACTAGCATGGGACTAGCATCAGTCTCAGTCTCGGTCTCGGACTCGGCCTTTCTCTCTCTCCTCCCGGATCTCTCTCTCTCCCTCTCTCTCTCTCTCTTTCTCTCTCTCTCTCTGTCTCTCTCTCTCTCTGTCTCTCTCTCTCTCTCCCTCTCTCTCTCTCTCTCTCTCTCTCTCTCTCTCTCCTCCCCTATCTCTCTCTCTCTCTCTCTCTCTCTCCTCCCCGATCTCTCTCTCTCTCTCTCTCTCTCTCTCTCTCTCTCTCTCTCTCTCTCTCTCTCTCCTCCCCGATCTCTCTCTCTCTCTCTCTCCTCCCCGATCTCTCTCTCTCTCTCTGTCATTCCTTTCTTCTTTTCATGAGCAGCTCATCAAGGTCTCGTGGGGCGAGGGCTTTGTTGCATGTAAATCTCTGAACTACAGGGGCGGGTGGAATCATCATTCATGGCAGCATGGAGAAGGAAGCTATTTTTCAGGCGCTGACAAAGCTGAGAGCTTTCAGAATGGAAACAGCGGCTTCCCCACACCCCAGCAGTGCGTGCCAGTGCTTGGCAGAGATGGCTAACAAAGAGAACAGCTGAAATGATGAACAGCCTCTCCGAGTGCTGCTACTCAGCGGCCGGGATCCGTGAGGATTTACGCTGCCGATGTGAGCAGAGTCGCACACTACATCACCCTCTCCCGCACATCAGGCCTGCCACAGGTATCTGTCTGAACAGGTAAAGCCAGACCACCAATCAGCTAAGTCTAACCAAACTCAACCCTAAGTCACTTAGCTTTATGGGTTTTGTTGTCCGTGCTGTGATGGATCGCTGAAATTACGGGCACAAAAATAAAACAACTTCTGTCAGCTTGAGGACTTCCAAATGTGATTTTTGCAAAAGCAATCAGTGCACATAGAGAGGGTGAGTTTCAGCTAGGCACCACCAATGAGCCAAAGGCCTGCATCTCCCAGGGAAATCAAACAAGCTGCTGTCCTTCTGAAAAATGACATTCCTGCATACCACCACGCTGGGGAGAAAATGACTGTACCGCCATCAACCAATCAATCAGCCTGCAAAGTCTTCCCACACAGTTTCACCTGTAGGCTCTGTCACCTTAACGAAGGTTCTGCTCAAAGCAGACAGAACCCAACGCTGTGCCGGGGACTCCCGCACGACCACAATGGACCACATCGGAACCACGTCAGACCGCCTCCCTTCCCAGCAGCTAACGCCTGCAGCAGAGACCGCAGACGTCGGACACAGTGAACCGCCTGGGCTCGAGACACAAAGACAAAAAAGCAGGAGTGTCGCACGGCAGCCTCGGAGCGGCAGGCCCTGCGTCTTCACGGCCGGTCCCACAGCTGGCTCCATCTGGAGAGAGAGATAAAGGCGGCTCCACACGGCACACTGCTTCGCCAGCAGATACTGGACATCCGGAGACAGACTTCCTCCCTCACTGTGGACTTTCACAGTGACAGAATGTGTTTCCGCTGATAAGTGCGCGATATTTAAACAGCCGTTCGCTGGTCAGATGTTCTACTCATAAGGTTGTCAGATAAGGCCCCGTGCCTCGACTGTTCTCTAGATTACCCACAATGCATGTCTCTGCAGCAGCCCGGAACGCCAAGCAGCAGTGGCCTTGCTCCAAGATCCGGACATGCGGAAGGATCCCTGAGATTTACAGGGCTCCTTCCCACTCGTTTTCAGCGTTAAACATTTCTAGTTGGCCCCTCCCCAGCACATTCTTCATCTCTCACACGGTCCTCCATCATCCTGGCCGGGGGCGGGCTGTTAGCCTCGAGTCACCTGCGCGGCCTGACCATGATCCATCTGTTTACAGTGGAGCCACTTGGGGAGCCCCCAGAGCTCTCTCATCACACGTCACTCAGAGCAGCACGTTCACCCCTGCGCTTTACAGACCGCAGTGATTACGAACGAAAACAACCAAAAATACTGACAACAGGGATGCCTGCTGAGCCATCTTTTATAGGAGGTAAGGGGATTAAAAAACCGACCTGAGGACCAGTGCTAAGCATTGGGTGATAAGGCCTCTGAATTTACAAACTTTGATTGATTGATTGACTGATTGACTGATTGATTGATTCTTTCTGTAAGTTTCAATCAGTTGATAAACCCATTAGCACTGTGCTGAGACAGGATATGACATAATCTATGGGACAGGAAAATATGTACTCACAGACCCTGGTGGTTTTTTTCTCAGAAACAAGCAGTTCAAAAAAAGATTAGTAAAGCAAACATGAAAGGCGCAGGGGTAACAGCTAAAACACAACATGGATCAACATCTGAATCTGACTGACTGCTTCTGGGTGAACGGCCTCTACCCTGACTTACTGACAGCCCGGGGATCCACAGCCTCGGGACACAAGCTTCAAACACAGTGAAACGTTTCCTGAGTAATAACCTCCCCATCAGCCTCCTTCAGCCGCTGCTGCACCAGCTCCTCCCACACCACAGCCCTTTCTCTCAGCTAAGGAACAAATACATACAGCCCCTGGTGATACCAGGAGTGGGGTTAGAGTTGAGGTTAGGGTTGGCATCAGGGTTAGGTGAGATTAAGTGTAAATCTTATAAATTTAATGTTTATGCTGCACTGCCCTGTCTTTGTGCTTCTTCTCAGTATGGTTTCATTTAAAACAGACAGTCTTTATGAGAGAAAGAAGAACAGATTAGGGTTAGGGTTAGGGTTGGATAAGATGGGCCTGAATCTGATCAGGAAGTGCCCATACCACATCAGCACAGAGAAAAAGGAAACGTTGCCAGCTTCACATTCTGAACTTCTGCATCACACTCAAAGCTGCTCCGATTGGACGTGGGCAATACTGAACTCAGCCAATCAGAAGCCCACAGCATCCTAACCCTGTGATCTCACACCAATACCTCAAGAGTGTGTCAGGGTGTAATCCAGCAGACTGATACCTGTTAGGTTCTCTGTACACAGATCAACATGACCATCATGTGAGCCACTGTGTAAAAACACTGTGAGACCCATGGATATGACTGATGGATTAACAGGTCCCACCTCCTTAAATATACACAGTCAAAATGGGCAGCCCGGCCTTGGAGAGGGAGGCCTGATATGCAGAACTCCACCTGTAGAATCAGGGGGTCAGGTGGGGAACTGTCTGTCTGTCTGGCTGTCTGTCTGTCTGTCTGTCTGTCTGTCTGGTAGATGTGTGTGTGGCCAGTGTGCTGGATGCAGGAGTTGAATAAGACATTTCCCTAAGGTTCCACGGCATGAAATCAGACTGCCTTTACAAACTGCCATTGTCCTAATGACCAGCAGGAGGCACTCTACTCACTGACTGACCATGCAGATCATGTCGTAACCGCTGGAAGGTTTTTTCCCTCCAGTCATAATGAGGACACCATAGCGCCCTATCTACACTAACACTCAAGCACAGGACTACATGACCTATGAAAGCCAAACATGAGCACAAAACAGAAAAACGGGAACGCTCCCACGGCTGTCTGCTCACAGCACAGAGTTTCAGCATGGTTGCAGATAGTTTAAATTCCACAGGATTTATGAGCACGTATGGCAGAGAGAAGTTTAACTGCTCTGAATTAAAACCACATGAAATAAATGATAAATCTTTACCCCACGACGGCATTAATAAGATATTAGCCGCAGTGAT
Source organism: Megalops cyprinoides (assembly GCF_013368585.1). Classification (NCBI taxonomy): domain Eukaryota; kingdom Metazoa; phylum Chordata; class Actinopteri; order Elopiformes; family Megalopidae; genus Megalops; species Megalops cyprinoides. The sequence continues at coordinate 1,732,885 of NC_050590.1, forward strand.
TGTGCCAAGTCACTGATCCCGCTCTCAAAAATGATGTTTTTATGGCTGAGATAATACAGATGGAAAATGGCCATTGTTAATGAACACTTTCATTAAGTTATATAAAGTTTTAGTCACAGTTTCAGACTTATAAATCTCCCAACCAAGACAGTCTTGAATGTGACACAGCATGCATACAGATTCTAATTTTTAGCTCAGGTTTGTCAAATTCAGTTCCCAGAGGACCGGTGAGTACAGCGGATTTTGGTCCAGCCAATTGCCATGATTGTCTTCATTGACCCCAATTACTGCATCTGCAGCAAACTTGAGCAAATCAATGAAGAAAAGCCTTTGCATACGGCATACATGTACAGTATTAAAGGGTAATGTACTGTATTAATGACAGTGTCAAAACATCCCCTGGAAAGGTACTCTGTATTTTGTACTCGGCCTCACTTGTAAGTTGCTTTGGATGAAAGCATCTACCAAATGAATAAATGTAAATGTAAATGTAAAGGGCCAAGCTACCAGGGCCTCATGTTGGAAAAACCAGTCAGGCCACAGCTGCGACTCATGGACGCCACAGGTTAGCTGCCCCCTGCTGGTCATGGTGGGGAATGACAGATCCCGTGAGAGGTCTTGTTGGTTCTAACAATGTCATTTCACCCTACATTACAACTCCCAGGCAGTTTGGATATGATTTGCTAATTCGTAATGTTTCAGTACGGATGTAATACAATTTATAAATGTAATTGAAAAAAATGTTAATGCAGAGTAAATGATTGGAATAAGTGAGAAATTTAATACTAGACGGAGAAAGCAAACCGACAGACACAGTCACTGCAGGGAGTAAATCTAACAGCCACGGTTTGCACAAAGGACTGCTTTCAGTTTTCAGAGCTGAGCGCACTAAACGTTGGTGAAATCAGATACAGTTTAATCTGCTATCTTGTCCAAGTGGCTTAGTAATTAAAGGGGTTATATGGGCTGTTATATTACAGTGGCTCACTGATTGTAATGAAAGCATAGCACTCAGTTTCTCTGAGTCTCCTCCTCTCCTCCCGGATTAATCGCAGCTCAGACGGTGATGGGGCAGATTAGGGTCTCTGCAGCTCTACACAGAGGTGAAAGCTGGGATATGCACCCCGTAAATGCCTCACCCACAGATTCTGTCAAAGCAACAGGGAGGGAAGGGGGAATGTCAGCGTTCAGCAAGTTACTATGAAGCTGTTCTAGCAGAACGCCCTCATCGTTTCACTGCAAACTTTGCACCCAGAATTCTCCAGGAGACAGTGACCAGGCACCAGTAAGCCTGTGTTTTGCAGCTGAACTCTTTTAAAGCAGCTTTGGCTCACCTTATGTGGAAAAGTATATCTCTCCTGTGCACTGCCTCTTGCACTCTACCAAAGCGCACACGTGGTGCTGAGTCTTTCTTCAGATCAGCGCGGGCAGAAATGTTTGAAGGCCAAGGCAGCAGGGCAGAGACATTTGTCGCTGTGCTGGCCGTGGCCAGCTGACACCGTGAGATGTCCCATTGGGAACCTGTGGCACCAGCTGACACCGTGAGATGTCCCATTGGGAACCTGTGGCACCAGCTGACACCAGGGAACAGGAACAGCAGACCCCTGGAGGCTGCTGGTAGCTCGGCACTGCTGTAAGCGCCTTCTGGGTTGCAGTGCTGTAGGAACGCCTCCATATCCTCAAGCATGCCGTGGCTGTGAGAACCTGACATTACAGCCCACTGCCTTCTACACGCAAACTAATTAGCTCCTGGATATATGGCAGCATGCATGGTATCATGATCAATTTAACCCATAATCAGGCAATTATGACTAATGAGGCTAGCATATAGCCTAATGCAACTCTTCCTTATGGGAGGCTATAGCTTCAGTACAGTTACATTAGACTGAATCTGAGGCTCCAGGCAGATCACTGCAAGTACTGATCCTGGATCAGTTTCAGCTTCTTTGAACATCAAGGTTGGAATCAGGATTAGGGATCAGGAAGGATGATCTGGGATCAGAAGGCACTCGGTGATAGTTTTATCTCACTGCCAACAGGACATCCATAGTTAGCACAGCAATGCAGACAGCACCAGGCCAGTTACAAACTGAAACTTCCTAGGTATGTAAATAAGGAGGACAGAGGGAGATGAATATCTGGTCGTAATGTAGAATACCTTTATGCCACTTTCCACCACTAAGCCTATCCCTACGTATCCAGTGGCTCATTGTCCCTCCAGCCTCCAGCGCAGCCTGTCAGGGGGAGCACAGCACAGTGACACACCGAATGCGTGGATCTGGGATCGTCTGCTTTTGCCTTCCTCCACAGACATGCCACCATGTGCTCTTTCACCACGTGCGAGTGTTTAATTATAAGTGCAGCTGGCGGAGAGAGGAGACAGCGTGGCTCCACGTCTGCCCGGACAGCAGCAAATTTTCACCCCGCACCCCTAGGAGGCAGTCCAACTTCACACCCCTCCATCTTCGGCTTTCACACGGCTGGCTGATTCTGTACTCCTGTCAGCTGAGTTGGAGTTGGGTACCAAATCACTGGAATGAACTTCATAAGATCATAACAATGCGTTTTTTGTTTCAGTTTTTTATTTATGATAAACCAAATTTATGATATATATATTCTTCTATATATGGTTCCACTGTTCTTCATGCTGGGCATCTACAAGTAATGTGAGCAATGTTCAGCTATGAAATTGATAAAAAATTAAATTCAAATAAAAAATCCAAAATGTATAAAAATGTCTTCACGCAAGAGAGCAGAAGGCAGTGGATTCCAGAATTCCTCCTCCACACAGTGGTGGCCTGCAGTGACACGATCTAGAAAATGTGAGGACGAAAGCATACATTGGCTTTTTGAAAGTGTTATTTTAGGATCTGGCCTGGAGGTCATCTGTGTAGAGAGAGATTGTGTGGGTGTTACCCTGCCTGTGATTCTGACAGGGAGAATACAGTAGCTCTGGTCTCTGTGGGGTTTCAGGATCTGCCCGACAGATCTGAGATAAGCTCTGCTCTGATGGATGCTGAAAGAAGGGAGCATTTACTGTATGTAACCCCAAATAGAGGCCGTTTACTACATAAAACCTGAAAGAAAGGCCGTTTACCAAATAAAACCTGAAATAAACAGTGTTTACTCTATAAAACCTGGAATAAAGGGTTTTTGCTATGTAAGACCTGAAACAGGGTGTTTACCATATAAAACCTGAAATTAAAGGGTGTTTACCATATAAAACCTGAAATAGAGGGCGTTCACCGCATAAATGCTGAGACAGAGGGCGTTTACCATATTAAACCTGATAGAGGGGAAGTTTGCCTTATAAAACCTGACAGAGGAAGAGTTCACCATATAAAACCTCCTGACCATATTGCCCACTAAACCTGCAACAGGTGTCAGTGCTGAGAGTTATTATGCATGAAACAGGCCTCTGTGCTTTGGGTTTCTCGTTAGCACCCCTCCCTGCTCATCGGATGGAGGCTGGAACTCTGCACCTCGAAGAGTCTCTACGGTAAAAATCAAGCTGCTTTTAAACAGCTTGCAACATGCATGAGATTTAAATTTCTGAGCATTGTTGGTTAGCCTGGACACAGACGATTTTTGAGCTAATTGTTAAAATTGGTAGATGCAGTGGAGAGAGGAAGAGAAAGAGAAAACGGAAATTTTTGTTACATTTCCACTTGTGGCACAATTACAGAGAAACACCAACATAAACACACACACACACACATACACACACACACACATAAATGCAAACAGACACACCTCTATAAAGACATGACTAGAAATAAAAATGTCTGATTTGCATGATAATAAAAGTGATAACAGTAATACAGTCAGCTCTAGTCCAGGAAGGTGTTCAACATCTGATAAGATCAAATTACTGGTTTTACAAAAACACAGAGGAGACAGATTCCAGGTGTCAGTGTCATAATGAAGCATGCCCGCTGAGAGGCAGGAACACACACCTCTACCCCCTGATCTCCACTGCTGCCTCTGCCCCTCCCCTCCCCACCTCTGCCTCTGCCCAACCACTGCCCCTCCCCTCCCCTCCCCACCACTGCCCCTGCCCCTGCCCTTCCCCTCCCCACTCTGCCTCTGCCCCGCCCCATCTCCCCCCCCTCAGTACCCTGCCTCTGCCCCGCCCCATCTCCCCCCCCTCAGTACCCTGCCTCTGCCCCGCCCCATCTCCCCCCCCCAGTACCCTGTCCCCCCCCCCCCTCCCCACCCTGTCTCTGCCCCCCCTCCCCACCCTGCCCCTGCCCCTGCCCTCCCCACTCTGCCTCTGCCCTGCCCCGTCCCCCCCCCTCAGTACCCTGCCTCTGCCCCGCCCCATCCCCACCCCCCCCCCAGTACCCTGTCTCCCCCCCCCTCCCCACCCTGTCTCTGCCCCCCCTCAGTACCCTGTCTCTGCCCCCCCCCTCAGTACCCTGCCTCTGCCCCGCCCCATCCCCCCCCCCCTCCCCACTCTGCCTCTGCCCCGCCCCATCTCCCCCCCCTCAGTACCCTGTCTCTGCCCCCCCCTCCCCACCCCGCCCCTGCCCCTCCCCTCCCCACTCTGCCTCTGCCCCGCCCCATCCCCCCCCTCAGTACCCTGCCTCTGCCCCGCCCCACCCCCCCCCCTCAGTACCCTGTCTCCCCCCCCCTCCCCACTCTGTCTCTGCCCCCCCTCCCCACCGCTGCCCCTGCCCCTCCCCTCCCCACTCTGCCTCTGCCCCTCCCCTCCCCACCCTGTCTCTGCCCCCCCTCCCCGCCGCTGCCCCTGCCCCTCCCCTCCCCACTCTGCCTCTGCCCCGCCCCATCTCCCCCCCCCCCTCAGTACCCTGTCTCTGCCCCCCCCCCTCAGTACCCTGCCTCTGCCCCGCCCCCCCCCCCCCCCCCACTCTGCCTCTGCCCCGCCCCATCTCCCCCCCCCTCAGTACCCTGTCTCTGCCCCCCCCCTCAGTACCCTGCCTCTGCCCCGCCCCACCCCCCCCCCTCCCCACGCTGCCTCTGCCCCGCCCCATCTCCCCCCCCCTCAGTACCCTGTCTCTGCCCCCCCCCCTCAGTACCCTGCCTCTGCCCCGCCCCACCCCCCCTCCCCACTCTGCCTCTGCCCCGCCCCATCTCCCCCCCCCTCAGTACCCTGTCTCTGCCCCCCCCCTCAGTACCCTGCCTCTGCCCCGCCCCACCCCCCCCCCTCCCCACTCTGCCTCTGCCCCGCCCCATCTCCCCCCCCTCGGTACCCATCTGCAGGTGTGAGAATCTGCAGTGCTGTTGCCTCCAATCCCACCGCCTCCAAGCCAGCGAACTCCAGGCTAAAAATACCCATGCCGAGACAGAACTGTCCGACACCCTGTGACAGATATATCTGTCTGCAGCCACCTGACAGAGGCACAAACTCCCGTCACCCCACAGCCAGCTCAAACGTCCCTCCAGGCACCGGGTTACACAACCCAGCCCACAGAGAGGAACAACACACACAAAACACAAGACAGCGATACAGGCAGCGATAACGACGTCTCCCTTTTCCCACCTGTTTTATTTTTGCTGTGCAGGTTCTGTAATTGGTCTGTGCCTCCCGTCACCCCGATGTCAGGGTTCTCTCTCTGCAGGTGCTAGCTGGGGGCCCCCCCCCCCCCCCCCAGGTGTGTTATAACACTAGTTATCACCTTTTGGATGGGTAGGCTGTCTCTGAATAAAGCAACACTCCTCTCTGAGGCAGTTATGCAACCCAGCACCAGAAAGACAAACAGTAATACCAATTATACCCCAAGTTGAAAAAAGTACCTCTTTCAAAGTTCTGCAAATATACTGACCATAATATAAGAAGAATGTCCCCAACCCTCCCCTACGGTGACTAATTCTAACTTGCATGGCAATAAGAGTACCCCTTGGCCATTTTCTGGCAAATATTCAACAATGTGTCTGCCTTTCAGAGATGGTTTGCAATAACTGTGGTCTCTGCATCATTATTTCCCAGTGATGTTGATTTTGCCATGACTTGCCGCTGAGGAACAGTCTTTTTACCTTCTGAAATGCAGTAAACTACTGCCATCAAGTGGTACACGGCATAACTACATGGCACACACAGGAAAGAAACAACAAACGTGGTAGCTCTTTAAAGTCTTAGACTCGAGTCAGCTAAAGCACCTAACCACAGCATAGAACAGCTTAACTGGTTCTCTGTGATGCTGGCATCTCAAACATGGAGACTGGGAGATGCTTCTGATTTTGGGGTGTAGAGTGCGCGCTTGGAGCAAACCCCTGCTCTTCCCGTAGGCTGCCTGAGGTATGTCGTAGTGGTTTGTGGTTCAGATACGGTGATGGCGGGTTTTGCTCGGTGATTCCATGTAAGGTTTGGAGCACCTTGAGCTCCAGCGCCGTCACTGTGACAACCAGCAGCGCAGCACAGCTCACAACTATTCCATTTCAGTAGATATGAATTTTAATACAGTACAAGAGGGGTTAATACAAGAGGCTTCGCTGTCACTGTGGATACAGGGGTACAGCTCTTTGGCTTGGAGTGTTAGGAAGGGGTTACATCTTGCCATGGGCTGAGGTTGTTGACTCCCCCCCCCCCCCCCCCCCCCCAAACCCGTTGGACATCATACATAAGGAATAGAAATAAGGAGGAGAAAGGGTGGAAGAGGGATGCTGTGAACAGCTGACATGAAAAGGAAGTGGTGAGTGGGGTTTTTTTTAATTTGTTAATTGTGGGGTTTGTTAGTTGTGTAAGGATTGTGTAGAAATTCTCCTCCTGTATCCTCATTTGGAACTTCAATCGATTATGCAGACCAAACAGCCAACCCCCCTTTGGGTTAAGCGATGCCACTATCTGGTAAAACGGTCAGAACCGATTCAGCAACTCCGGTCCTGATGAAGCGTCTGTGATGCAGTTTCCACAGAACTCCCTGTCATCAGAGACCAAACACCTTCAGAGTGAGGTGACAAGGACAAAGCTTGCCTACACATTAACCTCCTTAAGCAATTACTCATTAAAAACACAGCCGAACCTTTCTGCGAGGCAAGGAGAGACAAACCTAACAATGCACTCTCTGATCAAATATTTTAAAATGATTTACAATGAAACGGCTGAGATTTTTGATGTTGATGTTGAATTTCTGATATCACACAGAGAATAAAGAAATATGGTGTTCCTTGCAGACTGTAATTACACTCATTACTGGTGCCAGTCAAAACAGCAGGTTTAGTCTGTCTACACAGAGGACCCAGACAAAGGCAATGGAACAGGAAAATGTCACAGTCCTACACGGTACTCATTAAGCCTGAAGTAGAACAGTGCTTAATTACCATCTAAGGTTGACCCCAGGTGTCTGCTCGGTTCTGTTGATCCCAGGCGTCTGTGGAGTGTGTGCTCTCTGATTTCAAACTGAAGAAGCAGATGTCAGTCAGGAGGTGACACTTACAGTCATCCATTAAACATGAAGCCAGCACACGTGTGAAGGAACTCCCTGAGAGAGGCGTGGGGCCAAGTTATGCAGTGATTTCCTTACAGCCTGCGTGGCGGGAGCGTCCGGAGTTGTGTTTTAGGGTGGAAAGGGAGTGCAGCTGCAGCATCTCTGGCATATTTACTTTTCAAGCAACGCTGACAGCCACCTTCCAGTGCCCTGTGCAATCAGCTCCACAGCAGCGCTGCAAATGCCTAATCTCACCAACCTGAATGGCTATAACTCCCCACCAGTTTCGTAAAAATGCACTAATTCCACAAATTTGGTGTCTGCATCATCTTTATAGTGTGCTTTATGAACTTTGTTCATAACTTTGTTATGTTACATGTTGTTACACAATACAGCCATCAGCCAATCACATTGCAAGTCCACTTAATACACTCCAAATCCTACACACTTTCTTCAAACTCAGTGAAACTGTGCAAGGCTCTCAGGGACACTGCAAAGTACAAATACAGCAACTTTTATGTCAATATGACATATAGCAGCCAGGCTTGTGCCATATTGCTTGGCCCCCATTCATTGCTGCTTACAGCAATATTTCATCTTGTGTTTCGCGCTGGGCTAGCTTGGTTGTAACGCTAGGAAGAGGTAAAATTTTGATTAAGACAATTTATTATGAGGCACAGCAATTAAAATACATAAAAAGTCTAACACAAGGAGACCTCTTACCTAAACCAAAGCCCCGTGCATCTAAAACGTGCTACCCTTCTTTGATGTTGTTACTGATGAAAACACAGTAAAAATATGCAGCAAAACAGTGAAGAGAGCTCACTGAGAGAGTCTGGGGTCAACTTTTCTCCTCACCGAAGACGTTCAGGTGAGTTTCACAGCACACAGCAGGACCAAACAGGACAAGCACACAGTAAATCTCCGTGCTGCACCTCAGATCTCTCTCATGGTGTCTCATTCCCACCTTGAGCAGGTGAACCTGGTCGGTAATCCTCGCTAAGAATTCTCTCATGGAGGCGTGTCTGTCCATTGTTATGTTTCTACAATGGCCTCCATCTTAGTTAAGAGAAACAGATAAACAAACACAGTCCTCGAGCCACTGAAGCTGGGCCATTCTCACACTCTTTCCTTCTTTTTAGAGGAGCACAAGGTGCCCCAGAGCCTGGCAGACCCTCAGTTTTGAGTGTGTGTAGTCAGCAACGACTCCATCTACTCCTTTCTCACAGTTCTCTGCATGGGAGAAGACAGCCCCAGGTCCCAGAGGAAATGCATCTGTGTCCAGAATACCAATTTCTCTTTGTCAGGGAAAGCCAAGACTCCAGATATTTATTTTATCTGTTTGTTAGATGTTGGAAGGCATCTTGATGGATCAGTCTCGGGGATCAATTTCTACTTGCCAGCCTCCACTGACAAAATCCAATGTAGAGAACCACAGTCCAAAGAGTTGGCACTCTGTACTGGTCCTGAGCCAGTCTTACTGTGGTGGTAAACTGGGTGATTGCTGAAGTCATAGTTTCCCTGGCTGGAAGGTGTATAGTTGTCTAGTAATTGTTTCTGTATTGATTTGAGCACACCATCAGAAAGCTTTCGTCATAGAGGCTTAGTTCCTTGAAAGGCACTGGATTTTTCACTTTTAACATCTACAGGCCCACCAGCAGCACAATTGCAGCATCTGGGGTTGGATGAGAAGATTAGGGTGACCTATCTGTGAAGAGCAAGGCTCATAACACAAGGTGACGGGTTCAATTCCCAAGGGGGCCACAGCCGTTGAACACTTCAGCAGAGTGCTTAATGTGAATTTTGGCTCTGACAGTGGCCTCAGTGCAGGATAGACTAATAGCATCCTCTCCAATCCTATCCTTTCAACTAATGGCATCCTTACCAGCAGAGATAATTCCCCAAAACTTTGCAGAAGTTTTCAGGCAGGACAATTTCCATTTTATACTTTACACTACATTACATTATTGTCATTTAGCACATGCTCTTATTGGTTAGTTTTATGTGTTATCTATTTATACAGCTGGATATTTACTCAGGCAACTTTGGGTTAAGTATCTTGCCCAAGGGTACAGCAGCAGTGCCCCAGCAGGGAATCAAACGGGCAACCTTTTGGTTACTAGTGCTGCTCCTTACCACTATGCCACACTGCTGCCCTGATAAAATCTTCCCCATAAAATAGTGACTAATGACATCCTCTCATACTGTGTAACTGCTCGCTAATGCCATCATCACCAGCAGTGTCCACAGGGCGGCGTTGTTTCCTCAAAACTTTGCAGATGTGGGGTCACCACCAGCAGTGTCCACAAGGCGGAGCCATTTCCCCAAAACTTTGCAGTTTTCAGACGGGACAATTGCTATTTCATACCTCCTCATAAAATCAACCGCAGGCAAGGCAACTTCAAACACCAGGGAGTCAACATCTACAGATCACCCAATTAATGTACAGATGGCAGCCCACACCCCTCTTATTGCAGCTAGTCCCCAGATTGCTGAGTATTCTTTTGGTAATCCTTTGTGTCTCTTTCATGTTACCACAGCACATCTACCAAGATTTTAGGTGAAATAATGGGCTTTTGTGTCTATAAAAGGGGTAGTTTATCAAAAAAATGACCTCCTCAACCAAATATGCACCGTGTCCTATTCAGCCAGACTGGGACAGGCAGCTGGGCCTCTCTGGACTGAGAGCAGAGGGCCAACTGGCCCTCATTGGTCTCCTGCTCTAGTATCCCTGTCAGAACGGTCCAATCACGTCACGGATGATGGTCACAGGCACCAGCTCAGGTCTCTCTGGCTTCCTGACTGGGTTTCCTCACTGACAATGCAGAACATACGAGGTGGCAGAGGGACTTGCCACTGAAGAAGCCCATGAGTCTGGCCTAAGACAACCCTGTGCATTTTCAGTGTGTGAAAATTCCACTGCATCTCAGCCTCCAGCCACTACAATACAATACCTCATTGTCATTTAGCAGACACTCTTACCTAGAGCCACACACACAGAGCACATACTCAAGTGGCACCACTAACTAAACATGAGCAAGAGTCAGTGCTAAAAGTAAAGCACTGAGATCACAAATTCATGCCTAGAGTGACAACTTAAGGACTATACCATTCTTCATATAATGCTAACACATATCACAAGCATGCACGTAAACCTCCACATATCCACCAACATGAAAACCCTGAAATGCACTCCTGAGACGTTCATGGGAGACAAAGCTGCAGTAAGGGCTGCCTGAAAGTTTGCACCTGCAATCAATAACTGCAGGCATTAGCTCCGGGCTGAGAGACACCGACTCCAAAGGTGTAATGGAACAATTTTTTTATCTCCTTTAAAACTGTCTTTTTGAACTTTTCTCATCCTCTCGCACAGCCTGAAACTGAAATCAGAGGATATTATTTTGCTAAAAAAAAAACAGATGCCCCCAGATAAGTTCAAAATGCATTCGCTATGACAAGTGTTTAAAACACATACAGATGTAATCACAGTCTGATTAAAGTGATTGAATGCCTAAGCTGCAGACACACTGCCGGCATCCTGTATTATACTGTCCACCTGCAGATGCAGCCAAAGCAGATTCAGTTTTCAAGGAGGAAGTGCATCCCAAAGCCAGGTCATTCTGTTTCGCCTCTCCAGACCATAAACAAGTGCCAGGCCATGTCCCCATTTTAACTTAATGTTTTCAGCCTCAAAGCAGAATATGATTGTCTATTTTCACCTGTCATGCTAGCTCAAACAGCTGTTAGTTCCGTATGTATTGTGTATAGCTCAACACATGTATGTATATTTTACACCACAAGGTGGCAGCACTGGAACTGCATAGCTCTAATTAATTTCTCTTGCCTTCTTTTCCACTGCTTTGGCAACTTTGGCAAAAATTTTCAGACCTGTTGCAAATTTTCAAGTCTATATATTAATGCATGGTTGCATTGATTAATTTATGATGCAGAGGAAGATTAATGAAATTATACTATTGCTATAACACTGAGTTTTTCTGGCTCCCCATTCAGCCACATGGATCTGGCATTAACGCTTTCGCACCAGAGCTTTCAGGAGTTTCAGAACATTAACTTGCTAATGCAAATAGCTCTCCCCTCCTGCTCCTGCAGATGCACATTGCGGCTGAGTATCTGCTCATCCTCTCCGGCTGATTTGGTTAACTTTGTCTTTTGCCACCAATGTCACCAAATTCATTTTCAGTAGAAGTATTATGGGCTCACCTATTTCAAGCTTAATTTACTGTCCTTTGAAAAGAGATGCCAGAAAACCTGCCAAATTAACACTGAACTGCCATTAAAGATGTAGATCCATTGAGATCGCCATCTCCCTATATCACTAAGTACAAACTCTGGGTAAAAAAGTGTATTTGTGCTTCTGTGTATTCAAATTTGAAGTGATGCATGTGTCATAGCCCTGTCTGTAAGTAATACAGTTATAGCAGGGCAGTTGTATAATGTGTCTTATCCTTATACAAGAAATGCTAACTTGTGTAGACAACCCCACACGTTCAGCCACCACCTGACTGTAATGTCTCAAAAGGTAAAGTGACAACCCCAGCATGAGAGCGGTCAGTCTGAAGGACATGTTCACTGTCTGCCGCTGAAGTCCGGTTGTAGTCCTTGTAGTCCCCTCCCCACATGATTGCCTGACCCTGTGAGTGTTTTCTCCAGGCTCGGCTCCTTCCCTTAATGTTGCTATCCCTGATGCCATGTCCTTCTTGCTGACAGATAGAAACACATTTTTCATTATGTTAAAAGAAATTATTGTCTTCATTTTAATGCCCTCAGCCACTTTCCACAGTTGCTGGACTGTTGTGATTTCCATGGTAACTCAAAAAATAGACCAAACTCGATGAAGCCACGGTTTCCCGAAATTGAAATGCCTGCTTTTTCATGCTCTCTATCCATCTCATAGAGGTGAGTGAATGTACCCCAGGGCCTTGGTAATCCATTTAAAATACTTGCTTCTGAGTTTGCCACACCATGGATGTAGCCTGCATACCATCCTGTCTTTTCCTGAATTCTTCTCATCTCTACTCCTATTCTTTGATTTTTCTCAGTGTGCTGAACAAAAAAAACGAAAAGAAAATTAGAGCACAACAAAATCAAGGTCAATGCTTGTGTCAAAACATCCTCCAAAAAGTAACTGCAGATTTGAACGTTAGTTTGCATTGAACAGTTTTGTTCTGGCTCAGACTAACACAATAATAACAGCTTTCTAGTTTAGTATTTGCTCACATTAACATGAAATTATACAATCTGTTGGTTCGCTCCATTTCTTACAATTGGCAGTGATTTGGTCAAAGCAGCATGATAAAGGTGAGCTGATATCACGGCCCTCCCTTTTAACTTGTGTTGGTTAGCACAGTCTGCACTGACAAAACCTGACATCAAGAGAAGAAGGTGAAGACTTTGGGTGCAGTGACATAAATGTTATAAATCCCCCCACACACCCCCTCCCACACACACACACACACACACACACATACACATACACACACACACACACACACACACACACACACACACACACACCCACATACACACACACATATACACACACACACACACCCACATACACGCACACACACACCCACATACACGCACACACACACACACACACACCCATATACACACACACACACACACCCATACACACACACACACACCCACATTCTAGTGGAATGTCTAATCCAACCCTGGCAGTCTTCAAGAGAAGTGTCTCCACACCCTGCATTCATGGCATCCAGTAAGGACATCTGGTCATTTGGATGGTGGTCATAAACCTTACACCTCCATGCAGAGAAAAACTCCCCTAGGGGGTTTAGGAAGGGGAGTATGGAGGCAGGAACAGTACTGACATCCTGGGATGTGCAGCAAACCAGTCTGTGACTGCAGCGGAGTGGTGGAATGTTACATTATCCCACACAACACTGAAGGTAGGGGAGTTTATTGCCCCTCGACTTCTCTCCTCCACTGGCACAAGTTGATTATGCAGGTCATCCAGGAAAGAAATGAGCCTCTCTGTATTGTAGGGGCCAATGAGTGGTTTGTGTAACAGCAAATCATTATTGGAGAGTGCTGCACACATTGTGATGTTTGCTCCTCTCTGGCCTGGGACATCCACGGTTGCTGTCTGTCCAATCACATTTCTTCCCCTGCGGCGTTTTTGCCAGGTTGAATCCAGCTTCATCCACAAAGATGAATGTATGTGCAGTTTGCCTGGCTTCCATCTCCATTACTCTCTGAAATACAGTAAATCCACATTTTCTAAATATTTCAATATGGTTACTGCAGAAATGCACGAAATTTGCCATCATCCTGTTTTGAATGTGTTTTTAACAGTTTTGAAAACAGTGTGTTAGCATTTGAAAAATTTGCTGCAAATATATAGTGTTTTGCAGGTGGTGGAGTATGAATGAGAAAAGAGTTCATGGATTTTGGAAAATGTGGTCATTGAATGCATTTTGTGTGAAAGCAATGAAAAATGATTCACAGTTTGGTCCGCATAGACTTCTGTTTCGCTGACTGCGTGAAGAGTTTTGACAATGTGACTCCAGTTTTGACCAATGCATGTTAGCAATTGAAAAAAACTGTAAGTAGTACATCATGCAAAAAAAGTTATCATACAAACAGAACATTGGACATGTTCATCATTGAAATTTAATCATTGGTGTGTTTTAAAATAAAATAGTTATTGTCAAATCATGTGGTCAAACAAAAATATGTCTCAATAAAACAAAGTATGCAATGATCATCTCCTTATATTTAGATTATCCAAATAATAGTGAGCAAAAGGTTTGTAACCTACACTGTAGAAAGTATGTGAAATTATGTACAGTAAGTCTTCCCTGCAATGTTCTGCCTTTTATGCATTGAATATTGTAAATATATCATATATATGAGTTGGACTTTTGGATCAAAATCATGTATATTGTACAAGGCAAAATGAATGCTATGGAGTCCATCATGTTACAATAAAAACATAAAAAGCAAGATCATACGTACACATTTTACACTAGACAACAAACATCAAAACATTAGACATTTTAATTACTTAAGTTTAATCATTGAAAATTAGCAAATACAGTCTCACTGTCAAACACAAAACAATCACTCAAAATGTGTACATACAAATAATTTACTGTCTCACTGTCAAACACAAAACAATCACTCAAAATGTGTACATACAAATAATTTGCAGTCTCACTGTCAAACACAAAACAATCACTCAAAATGTGTACATACAAATAATTTACAGTCTCACTGTCAAACACAAAACAATCACTCAAAATGTGTACATACAAATAATTTGCAGTCTCACTGTCAAACACAAAACAATCACTCAAAATGTGTACATACAAATAATTTGCAGTCTCACTGTCAAACACAAAACAATCACTCAAAATGTGTACATACAAATAATTTGCAGTCTCACTGTCAAACACAAAACAATCACTCAAAATGTGTACATACAAATAATTTACAGTCTCACTGTCAAACACAAAACACTCACTCAAAATGTGTACATACAAATAATTTGCAGTCTCACTGTCAAACACAAAACAATCACTCAAAATGTGTACATACAAATAATTTACAGTCTCACTGTCAAACACAAAACAATCACTCAAAATGTGTACATACAAATAATTTACAGTCTCACTGTCAAACACAAAACAATCACTCAAAATGTGTACATACAAATAATTTGCAGTCTCACTGTCAAACACAAAACAATCACTCAAAATGTGTACATACAAATAATTTACAGTCTCACTGTCAAACACAAAACACTCACTCAAAATGTGTACATACAAATAATTTGCAGTCTCACTGTCAAACACAAAACAATCACTCAAAATGTGTTACATACAAATAATTTACAGTCTCAGTTTCTACAGTAGCACCATAAGCCACACAATAAGCATGGAGACTGAGCGCATTACAGTGAAACCTGTGATACAAATGTATTGCAGTGATCATGCAGCATTTCTCCCTCTGCTGCATTTGGTCACAGATTTTCATCCGCATCACATCTGATGTCTTCATGTGCAAGGCGGCATTGGTAGACTCTTTCTGAGTGCCTTATCCACCCCTGGCCCTGCTGGGCTATGATGTCATCACATGTCTCATCCACAGGCTGCTCATATGGGCACCCTCTGCACACCTTCCACCTCCAGGCCGAAAAGAACTCCTCCGCTGGGTTTAGGAAGGGGGAGTAAGGAGGGAGAAAAATCAATCTGAACTCTGAATGTTCTGCAGACCAGCCTTGTATAACCAATGCCTGTTGGAAACTGGCATTGTCCCAGTCTGGGCATTTGGTTGTATAAGATGTGTGTGCAGCCCATACAGAAAGTTTCGCAGCTGCAGGGAGTTGTGTGGCCCCAGCAGAGATCTCTTAGTCTCAACTCCACTCCTTTTTTTATTTTTATGTTTTCTCCATGCTGTTCCAGGACATCAACCATAGCTCTCTGATTCCAGCTGCAGTATCTAAGATCCCTGTTTCATCACTGTAGGGGATCTGATGTTTCTCAGCTATGGCATAAATATCCATAATTTTTCTGCAATAGAGGACACATGAATATTACTGGGATAGCAGAAACAGACCAATGCTTTACTGTATGTACTACATATGCAAAAACAAGGCTGCTTCTGTTCACATAACTCATATCATTACTGTGGCATTGTAGCATTGCTATACACACACCTGAACGTGTTCGCATCTAAAGGCATTTGCCCTATCCTCACTCCTATCAAAAGGCACCAAGTACACCTGTTTCATGGTAACTTGGTGTTTTTTCAGACTGCACATTGTGGTTTGTGTGATGTTGTTGTCTGAAAGATTTTGCTGTCTACGGTTCTGCTTGTCTGATCATGTGCATATAACTGAATCACACAGCTCAGGGGTATTGTTCAGGCTTGACTTATCCGGCCAATCTTATGCATGTCTGGAGACAACCGTGCACTTAACATCGAATGACATGCATGTGCCACACCTTCAAGCATGGAGAGGAGTCACTTGGTACCCCCTGTGTACATTCTTCCCTCAACTGAAAAAGGATCAAATCAAATAAACCTTAAAGCTGAATGATGCACACCAACTGAGCATGGATGTACGAGGTTATTTATTTGCCATGCTTATTGTCTCATTACATTCCAAGTTTATTGGTAGTCATAAGAAACCCTTCGAATCTTTGGAAGGAATCTAAGATCTCAGCACGATTCCTCCCCACCTCCAGATCCCCAGTCCTGAATCTGCCCCCCCCCACCCCCACCCCAGGCACACGGCTGGCATTTGAGCGTGCTCAGCTCTCATGTAAGCAGAGGCCCAGCAGGCACGTAATCGCGGAGCAGCTGTTGTCCTTTGGCAGGCTGGCAGGTAACCCCAGTGCATGGCACACTCCGAGGCGCTGAATCGCACTGCTCCCCCCGCAGCTGCGGAGGACTCACACAGGCCACCTGATTGCAGATCACTTCAGCAGATACAACATATCCAATCACTCACCGAGCACATTAGAATGGCGGGGGGGGGGCAAAAAAAACACATGCGCTTTTTCTCTCTTAAACCCTCCCAGTGCTTAACAAAGAATTAGAGCAGACATTCACCCTTTCACACTTTCGTCTCCTTAATAAAACTTTGTTAAACAGTTCCTTGTGGAAAAAATAAGTGGTATGCAGAATAACAAATAAGCATTTTTATCAGTATATATCTGCTTTATATTAGCAGTAGTAGTATTTTGTGATGCAGTAGTAACAAGTGAAGGTGAAGGTGAAATAATTGCAATTATTTAATTTCATTATTATATTTATGATTATATATCACTGTATCTGGTTTAGGTTATTTAAGATATACGAGGTGATTACAATATCTACATTTAACAAATGAATAAAATGACAATTTATTGAAAAACAGAATGAATATAAACAGATTTCAATACAGTGTACATTAAAACCATATTCAAGAATAATATCAGTAGACTTATTATTCCAATGATAGATAACAAGAATTAATATAAATCTTTACAGAAGATTCATACACTAACACAAAGATTCTTGTTGAAACCTAAGTGTAATTAACTTTCTACAAGCCCTCAGGCGCATTTGTTAATGAAGTCCCATTGTGATCATACAGACCACAGCAAAAGAGAGAGACTTCAGCTTAGGGTTGATCATATTCTATGAGGAAAAAGGTCTCAAAATGTCTCTCACACAAAAGTCTTCTGCTGAAAGGTGCACTTTATGCTCTAAACAAGCAGACCTGTGCAGCCCTCAAAAACAGAAATGAATGTGAGAAATGTCCCTGAGAATAAAGGCAAAACGTTAAAAGGATGAAAAGATATTAACCATTAGCTAACAAACAGCAAATGAAGATTCACGAGGGGAATTTTCACACAATCCCTATGCAATTAACCAAAGCCAGACAAATCGGTCCCATCCACAAATCCCACTCACCACTTTCTTTCCGTACCAGCTGTTCACAGCATCCCTCCTCCCCCACTTTCTTTTCCCTGTTTATGACGTCCATAACTGGGGGTTATAAGAAAAAAACTGAATGGAGAAGAAGAATGCGTGTTGCAATGAAAGTCTTTAATTCAGTAGAAAAACAGTATCGAAGCATGCGAAAAACACAGACTTCAGGTTCAGTGGTGTTGGAGTGAACCCCTATCGTTCAGACACTCCCGGTCCCATTCTATAATTGTTTGCCACCTCGCTTGACCAAATTGTTAAGGTTGTTGGCAAAGGTGTGGACCATCCTGTCGGGGTCTCTATCATCTCAAGCCCTTTGGGATGCCGCAGCTATTCAAATTAGATCATGCCTGGTGGAATACACATTGTGGCAGAATGCTGTAATTTCTTACAGGGTCAACAACCTCACTCCACAGTTAGATGTGATCCCTTCGTCAGACTCCAGGCCAAATAAAAGCACTGCTATATCCACATCACACGCAACCTTAACGCTTTGATTGTAAGGAAATTTGTATCTACTGAACAGAACTGAAATTTATCTGAGACTCTGTATGCAGTACCGTGTGGTGCCATAGCAACAGGCTATGGATAGGGTAGAGGCTTAGCTGTTCTCTTTTGCTCTGTGTGATTGAGGCAACAGACACAAAACCCAAGGAGACTCCTCCTCACGAAAGAGGAGCGCCCCCTCTGTTCGGACACAGCCGTGGAACTGAACCTGTTGCAAGGCACAAATAGACTGAAAATATGATCATTTCATTCTTCCAGTTTAATTGTCATGGATTATCTCTAGTCAAGAAATGAATCTGGTATTTTTTTAATCTCAATTTTTAGTTTAAATCTGACATTTTAATGGAGATACCACTGTATGTCAATAGCACCCCAAGATTTTTTTTATGTAAAAGTCTAAATAAAAATAAAAGTATATCTTTTTTATGGACAGTGAACCAATAGTAAGTTTTGGCAATATAACAAAGTGAGTATACTGTTTAAAATATTATAATGTTACAGCTTTACATCTAGAGTTCAGTTCATATTCTACTTCCCAAAATTACATTTGCGTCATCAAACCTGTAATAATCATTCTCAGCATGATCAAACTTTATGTCTAGCTATTATAAACAATTCAAGTAATATAGGTGCAAAAAAGCCAAAACCTTTCACTTAAACATTGTTGCACTTTCAAGACATAATGCAGTTTATTAGTAAATTTCAATTTATATATGTGTGTGCGTGTGTGTGTGTGTGTGTGATAAAATACCCAAGAGAAGCTGCACTGTTATGCTAAAATTTGTAGTCTTAGTGATCTACTGTACCACGTACACCCCCCAGAACAGAGACCTCTCAGGAACACGAGAATGCCACTACATGCAGAACAAAAGTGGTCATAATCCCTATGCGAGTATCTGACCACAGCTCTCATGACCACCTGAGCCCGTGTGTCACACTACATTACTACTGTAGCAGACTGTAACCCTGCGCAATAAAGGACTTCAGCTCTTGTGTTGACAGTTCAATAATGAAGATCGCGAGTCCATGTGACAGGCACTGCACACGTGTGAAATATGTGGAAGTGAATGTTTTTACACCTATTTCTTTGAATCACTGATTCATTTATTTATTAATTTAACTAATACAATGAACTGAGCTATTACACACATCTCTTAATGTACCCATTCAGGTATGGCTAGACACACATTATCATTAAATAACCACAGGGGACTGTCCAGTTCAATCTGAAGTCATCTCGCTGGGTTGAAATGTTGGAGGACACTTGGGGGGGCATTTGGAGGGAAGCAGTATCCCTGAACACAGGATCTGTGGGAATTTCTCAGGGTTAGGATTGGGGTTGGGGTTAGGGTTAGGTTGATTCCTGGCAGAAAGGCAGGCATGGAAAACAGTAGAGCCCTCCGACACCCCGGCCCTCTGTCATCACAAAACATCTGACAGAACAGCCAAAAAGGGCATTTGCATCAGGACACAATGATGTATGACTTAATATGCTGGATTGAGAATTACACCAGGCAATTTGACACATTAAATACATACAAATACATTAAAAAGATCATCGCACATATTGACCATATCACAGCTTCCTTACAAACAGGAGTACTGTCATCTCAAAAGGGACTTACATGGAAAGCTACCCATTTTCCTCCACTCAGAACCGGCACTGGTCACGGGCTCCAGAGATGCTGAGAAAGTGAGGTTCAGGATTTGGGGGAATGGGACTTCCCAATCAGGAATGCTTTATTTATTTTCAGTCATTTTCCATCTCTGTCCTGGCCAGCTTGGCACACCTTGCAGAGGTCTTGGCCTTTCCCGGGCCTTGGAAACAGGGCCTTTCGGGATTTAAGTGTTGCCCAACCCTGACTCTCAGTGCACAGGGTGTAGGCTGGTTTTTATCCCAGCTGATCTTTCACTTCAATCATTCTGACTGAGCCTTTAGGGTGACACTGATCTTTTTGACACCTCTACATTTTATTTGTTTTCAGCTGCGATGTGTGAGGTGTGTTTCTGCTACTAAAAAGGTGGAATCTAGCCTCCACTATTAACTCACTATTAATAACTAAAGCCGAATACCCGCCTTAGTTATTAATCTCTCTGAAAGGATAAGCGATAAGGATCACTTCCAATACCCCTTATCCGTAACAAAGGAAGAACAGAGGATACTTGATAAAGGATATAAAATTCTGAATAGTAATAAACAGCTCACACTCTGGAGCAGGGTTGGGCAACACTGCTGTAATCAAACTCAAAAAAGCCAAAAAAGCCCCACCCTTCCTGCATCGGGCCATGTGTACGTCAGACACCCCTCTCCTACACCCACAACCCCACACGTGCGACTCAGAGGTAACCCTCTGGCCTGGCCCAGTGGATTGTCATTTAAAGCCTTTACATGTGTTCAACACCATTAACAAAGTCAGTTTAAATTTCAAGGCGGTAATGTACTTTCTCGTGTGAAAGTTAAAATATCCAAAAGGCAGAAGGGTGACATCGGCACCCTTTCATTTAGGAATATCTGAAGTGATTGCTGTATTGGCCGTTGCACAGAGTGCAGTTGGTAATGGAGACAGGGAGAGAGGGAAACTGATGACCCAGGTTAAAGGTGGGTAGGGCATGGGGAAAGGGTAGACAGTTAACGCTGCTGGAACAGGATATATTTATAATGCAGTAAGACTCATCTGGCCTGTGTAAACATCTGGCCTGTGTACCATGCACCTGTGCCTCTCCCTGTGTACCATGCACCTGTGCCTCTCCCTGTGCCTCTCCCTGTGTACCATGCACCTGTGCCTCTCCCTATGCCTCTCCCTGTGCCTCTCCCTGTGTACCATGCACCTGTGTCTCTCCCTGTGTACCATGCACCTGTGTCTCTCCCTGTGTACCATGCACCTGTGCCTCTCCCTGTGCCTCTCCCTGTGTCTCTCCCTGTGTCTCTCCCTGTGTACCATGCGCCTGTGTCTGTACCCATCTCCATCACTGGCACGGTCAGCTGTATCACCATCAAAGCTCACCAGCACCACTGAGCACAGCTCCTCACTGAAGGACCACATGGAGCACAGCCTTTAAAAGCACCAGAAACAAAGAAAAGGCTGGTTCCACACAGACACACCACTGTATTTACACAACCCTCCAGCGATGGCCACAGTACGGACGCAACAGTGATCCGCCCTGTTTACCCTGGGAACAAACAGCTGAATGAGAATCAAATCTGTCAACAGCTGTTTCCAACAGAGCCAACCTTTCCCAATGGCAACCTCTTCCTGACAAACAAGATTCTTTCACTTCTCACTTCCCTCAGCAATCCCTCAGCAAGAAAGCCTCCACTGTTATCCAGCATCTGGGGTTACACTGAGCTGTGGGACATGCTGACAGGAGCTTGTCACGGTGTCACGGTCCCAGAGTTTCTCCCTTGATCCTGGATTTCACCGGTTTTCTGTCAGGACAGCGCTCTGCCTCTTTGGGCTTGGTGGAGGGATGGAGGAGTCACATGACACCAGCAGTGTGCATCCATTAGCCGGGACGGAGCATGCCCAGTGCACAAACCCACACTTTCTCAATACAACAGAAAATACACGCTGCATCAATGCATCATTCACAAACAAAACAGCAAAAAATAACAATAAACACTGGTACACAGCTAAATCAAATGTGTACAGAGTGCTACACTAAACTCTACTGCCACTATGTGACGTTAGAGAGACAGGACATATAGGCATGGCAGAATAATGTATGCAGGGCAGTGTGAGAGCATATGAGGAAGGAATGAGCCTCTTTCGCTGGGTTTCACTCAAAGCCATCTGTTGCTCTGACAGAAAGCTCCATTTGGAAAAGGGATTTGGAGAAGACAGTTTCGCATGATTGGAAATGGACCCGACCACACAGAATAAACAGTGCATTAAACAGACAGAAACAGGAAACAGACATCAGTAGCACATAACTGGTTTCCCTGAGACACGCAGTGGCTTAGCTCAGTGCTCAGCTCTCTGCTTAGAAGGGGGAGAGGCTGGGAACTTTGATGTTGATGTCTCCAATGTTGATGTTTCGAGGGATTTCCGGAAGGTTCATGTTCTTAACGGCCGATACGGCGCGGGCTGGTCCTGCTGATAGCCCTCCCTGTAAAACATACACACACAACTTAACTAATCAACTTTACAATAATTGTTAGTCAAAGATGACTGTAAGAATCCAGCACAGGTCAGAGACAGCTCTGCTTTTGTCCCTCTATAGCCATAGGAACATCACCAACCACACGTCTTCCAATTAAAAATGGCAGAAAAGAAGTGTCAGGTCCAGACGGGAGTTCTCTCAGCTGAAGCGGAAGAGCGGAGCTGCATTTGAGAGGGAGACAGCACACACTGACTACCCTGGCCCGGGGAAGGCCGCTGCGGACAGCACTGTGTAGGGAAACCGTACCCACCTCAGACTTCTCTATGCGGTTCTGAAACTCCACCTGGGCCACAATCTCCTTCATGTTGGTTTCCAGCACCATCCCTCCCATCACGATCTCCTGCAGGATACAGTGGACCTGTGGAATATCACAGAGCAGGCCTGTAGCACTGCAACATGCTCTCATACCATATTACTCACATTTTCACTGCGTCTGCATTGAACAAGGCAGATACACTGCACCAACCCACCTACTGCAAAGAAATCCACTGAGCACAATGACCTCATGGTAACATGGTACAGCCTCCATATTCCTGCTGTATCTCATTTCACTACATCTACAGCCTCCATATTCCTGCTGTATCTCATTTCATTACATCTACAGCCTCCATATTCCTGCTGTATCTCATTTCATTACATCTACAGCCTCCATATTCCTGCTGCATCTCATTTCACTACATCTACAGCCTCCATATTCCTGCTGTATCTCATTTCTCTGCATCTACAGCCTCCATATTCCTGCTGCATCTCATTTCATTACATCTACAGCCTCCATATTCCTGCTGTATCTCATTTCATTACATCTACAGCCTCCATATTCCTGCTGTATCTCATTTCTCTGCATCTACAGCCTCCATATTCCTGCTGTATCTCATTTCATTACATCTATAGCCTCCATATTCCTGCTGTATCTCATTTCACTACATCTACAGCCTCCATATTCCTGCTGTATCTCATTTCATTACATCTACAGCCTCCATATTCCTGCTGCATCTCATTTCACTACATCTACAGCCTCCATATTCCTGCTGTATCTCATTTCATTACATCTACTGCCTCCATATTCCTGCTGCATCTCATTTCACTACATCTACAGCCTCCATATTCCTGCTGTATCTCATTTCATTACATCTACTGCCTCCATATTCCTGCTGCATCTCATTTCACTACATCTACAGCCTCCATATTCCTGCTGTATCTCATTTCACTACATCTACAGCCTCCATATTCCTGCTGTATCTCATTTCTCTGCATCTACAGCCTCCATATTCCTGCTGTATCTCATTTCACTGCATCTACAGCCTCCATATTCCTGCTGTATCTCATTTCATTACATCTATAGCATCTACAGCTACTAAAAATCTGGATTTAAATACAAATTTATTTGTAGTTAATTGATTTAATCCTCCAATAACCTCATGATCACTTTCTGTGCTTACCTTATCCATGTGGAAGATAAGGTCCAATTCACAGACATTTTCAAAGCATTTATCCAGCGTTTCCACAAAAACCTGCACAAATAAGATGCTTATCAAGAATATGTTGTACAGGGGTGGTTAGTATGCATTCGTATTAATGAAAAAATGTTTAATGTGGATCTTTTATGAATGCAGTCCAACTAAAACCCGTCCCTGACTGTCATGTTGAAATAGTTACTGGCTTTTATCAGAACACTGAAATTCAGATTAGGCTCTCATGAGGGGTGTTTCACATTAAAACTGCAGGGTAAATGAGTGATTAGCACAGACTCCTAGCTCTTCTGTAAGAGCTCCTGTAAACACAGAACCACCTTTACAGAAAGCCTATATAGACAGTGTATCTTCTGAGGAAATTAAAGGCCATATCTTTTCTTCAGCTAAATGATGTAAGTGGCTATCAGATGCAATTCTGAGCTGTGTCCCTGATTACCAGATACATATAAAGATAAGGGCTTATGGCCCGTCTTTTATAATGGTCTTGAAAGTTCAGCGGTGTGATCTTTGGTCATTCAAGAATACAGCATTTGAGGTGAAACAGCATGCTTTTTTCTACATCCACAACATCATTTAAGAAACTCTTCACAAATGGTGGGAAAGTTCTAGAAAATCTGCTCTGTTTTCATGGGACTTAACTGGTTATACCAGTTTACTCATAATGATAACACCATACATTTTCCAAAGGTTATTGTAAACCCTCTAAACACTAATGTAAAGCTTTACAAACAGACCCAACAGAGTCGAAACTGTGAAGACCCAACAAACAGCAAGCAAGTCCCTGCTGCACATGAACTGTTTCACGCGTCGTGCTGACGGCACTGAGAACAGTGAGAGCTGGGACTTGCTCAGCAGCCTCTCCGGGGCTGCAGGCTAGCTGCAGTACTGCACTCATCATTTGTATTACAAATCACAAACGCATTGTGTGTTGGGCATCCTACTGATAAATATTTACTGCTACTAATAACCATTCATTAACAGGAAGCAGAGCTGTATTAGCTGCCAGATAGTAGGGTCTGAACCCGAAGCCCTCTTGGGTTAGAATGTAATTCCTAATCACATGGTAACAAAACCAGGAGGCAAGAATGAGCTCCTTCTTACAAGGAGCAACTGTAATGCGCCACCCTGGATTTGATCCTGCAACCTTCTTATAAATCCTTTTCTCTCCAACTTCTATTGCAAACTTCCACCTACCTGCTGGTACTTTCCATATGGCCTTCTGTTTCAATTAAACAATTTCAACACAGATGTAAAATGTTTGGCCATTTGCAAGCCCTACAGATTCAAGCGCGGCCACCAATTCACGTTACTTCTCTCACGGCTTCGTCTAAGTCTCCACATAAATCTTCGCATAAACAGAATCAGACAACACATGCAAGCATTACTTAAACAGAAAACATTTTAACCCCAGTTACCCTACCCTCTCTGTTTATACGTCGAAGGACTTTTTGAGTCAGAGCGGAGCATTCTTTTAAAAAAACTTCAGAAGACAAGGAAGACTGCTGCCCCCTACTGCTGTCTGAGTGAAGTGTCATCTCCAACGCTTGTGAAAAAGACCAAAAACTGACAAGCCTCCAGTCTCTGACACACAGCACACAGGGTTAGTTAATTCAAGAGCAAATTTCAAAACCAACCAGCATTGGTAATTCACCTTGTTTCTTTCAGAACCTTCAAAAGTGTTCAAGCTAAAGTTAAATCCTATGTGGCATTGCAGATGTAATTCACCTTGTTTCTATCAGAACCTTCAAAAGTGTTCAAGTTAAAGTTAAATCCTATGTGGCATTGCAGATGTTTTCTTATTCTATCTGTTTATCTATTCATATATTCATTTATGTGTAAAAACTGTCTTATTTTATTTTTAGGGGATGGTGACTGAGTGACCAGTTTGCCAAACATACTGCAGTTCTGTTCATTTTGTGCTTCTCGCTGAATGACAGGGTTAAGCTGAACAGTGTGGTCTGTGGTCTAGTGCTCCCTCATGTGAGTGAACTGTAATGGCTTTGTGCACAGGACTAAATAATAATATTTTTCAATATAACCTCAATCCAGTTAGTTATACATCAAGGATTTTTTCACACACTTCCAGAGACAGGTGAGGCTATGAAGGCAAACATGAAGCCCACCCACACTGTAGGAAGGACGGTTCTGAATGCACACCCACCTGTATCAGGTCTAGAATTCCAAGCTCACTTTCAGAGGAATCCACACAGAACACGAAATAAAGCGTAGCATAGTGTCTGTAGATGAGCTTGTAGTCAGAGCCACCGATCAGACTGCAGGGAGGCAAAAGACAATTTCCATTGGTGATAGAAATCAGAAAAATGTCCTCACTACACAAAAAAACACAGCAAGGTGCATAATCTGGAGTACAGAGTAATAGCATCCAATTGATAGCTTCACTCAGCAAAATGACAGAAAACTTTTATAAATTATCTATGTGTATCTCTTGTTAAAAACTGATCTGGAAACATTCCATGCCTGTTATACAGAGCCCTTGTGGTACTTATGAAAATTAAGGGGTACAGTCAAATATTAAGTCATGGTCTTCACATCTGAAAGTTTCAGTTAACTTAAAATGCTTTGCTGTTGTAGTGCAGAAAGGGTTAACATATATGAACATTTACAATAATGCCTTTGGAGTTAATACTTCAATACCCTTTTTTAGTCTGTTGAAATACCACTCTTTTCACACACTGTACCTTCCACCTTCCAAGAAATTACAGACGTTGTCATCCCTCTTCGATACGAGGTGGAATGTCTCCCTTATTATCTGCTGCTGCATATCTTCAGCCTGGAAAAAAATATATATACAAATATATTCTGCTTATTTATGGACAATAGCTAAGAACACACTACGCACAGACGCACTGATATCTATATCAGCGATATAGCTCGTTGTGGGCACATATGATCATATGAACCAGTAGCGGCTCCTGGGTTGAAAAATAGGTAGGGCAGATTGTCTGATGATCGTATTGAACCGGATTAAAAATTTTATATTTTGCACCGTCCCAGATAGCTAGAGCCCAGGAAGACCACTGTGAGCGGACCATGGAGGTTTTGTTCATGTTTAGGTTACGGGCGGAATCAAGCGAATTAGCCCCATCGTATGTTTGTGCTATCAGTCGGCGTTTATCTGTTTCGCTCTCGGGTGAACAAACTACACCGAGCTGCTCCAAAAGCACTTTAGAGATCGACTCTGAATGTGTTTGTCCATCAATTGATTTAAAACAGAAAAACCTCTCCTGAACAGTGTTGGCGGTGTCAATGTAGCGAAACGCTACAACTGGCAGTGCGTGGACACATCGGTAGTTTCATCTGCTTGCACAGAGAGGAACTCGGAATTTTTAAATCATTTATGATGTGGCCCTGCATAACCTCAAACATACAGTCCAGCAGTTCATTTTGAATGGTTTTGGAGGTACCTCTGAACACGGTGGCATTTTCGAGGTGTTCCTGCATAACACTAAGGATGCAACCAGATCCACAAGACCTCTGAAAACACCTGGATTGCTTGATGATTCAGTCTCATCGTGCCCCCTAAGTGCTAGCTCAAAAGCCCTACAAAATCATATGCAGTGTATCAACTTGGACAGAATGTGCCTATTCCTGTCCACTTTGATGTGATTTCTTAAACTCACACTGTAGCCCTCATCGAGTTGTGCTGCGATATTAGCATTCCCCAGCATGGCTAACTTCACAGCACAACTCAGATGAGACTTGCTAGCCTCATGTTTTTCGCCTTCTCTGAAAAATGTTTCATGTCACACACACCTACACTGCTCCAAACATCTCCTTGTCCCCCCGTAACAGAGGAACGGAAAAACAGGCATGGAAAACAGAACATTTTATTCCGTTTAGGACAACCAGAGAGCCAAGGTTTCTGGTCATACCACGAACGTCAAAACGTCCGATTGAGTGACCGACCCTTGTCCTTTGTTTGTTGGACGATGTTAATGTCAGGTTTATCAGGTCCCAATTCCTTGATAGTCAATTTAACTCCAATATCAAGTTTTTCGAATGAGTTCTTTAAAAGAAACTCAACGCTGTTGCACCCATGCTGCTCACTCGCCATCTTTGCAAACTGACCACGCGAAGTTCGTGCGGAGTAATACAGGTAATGTGTTACACTGAGCCCTGACGTTAACAGTAGGCCGGGCAGTGTCATGATCTGCCCCTCCGACCCTTTACGAGCCACGCTCTTGCTGCAGTTCCACAATTTCGCCACAGACTTACATAGAAAAACAGCGGGGCGCTGTGCAATTTCGGCAGGGCAGAGAGGTCAGCCGCCCTACCTGAAATATTTAACGTTACTGTACAGCAGCTACGGTGGAGGTGATCAGCGAGATCTCTGCGAGAGAAAAAAAACTCTTTTTCAAAACTTCTTTACAAATTACAAAGAAACATGACCTATTGAGATACTTTTCTCGCTGATTACAACCACAAACAACATTTTATTTCAAATTTATATTATGGATCCATTTTTTTGGTGGATAAATCTTTGGCAGGGCTCTGCCCCACCCGCCCAAGTGAACCAGCCGCGCCTGATATGAACGCATTTCTTATGGCTTATTGTAGCCTGCGGATCTGCCTCAGCGCGTGCGTTTAACTTTGCGTGTCATTAAGCGGACTGTAATAAAGCGGATCTGTGGAGCTGCTTCCGATCTGTGCTGCCCTTACGCAGATCCCCTGATCTCATGCGACCTCGACGCTTAATGGACCGAACAGATAAAGTAACCAAACTATGACCAAAAGAACGTAGACAAGAAGTACAAAACATGTATACTGCATACTATATTGAATAATGTACATATTAAGTAACGTGCGTGAATTATGGGACGGACGTCACGAGGTACCAAATATGAGATCCAAACAAGCTTTTGACAAACGCAGCCTATGATCAAAGCTGTCAACATGTAGTTTTCTGAGTAGACTATGTACTTGATTGCTCTCCTCAATACACACTCGCTCTTTCGTTCGTGGTTTTTATGGAAAACTTAAATGTTATATTGAGTTCATATTGGTAATTTGCATTAAGATGAGCGCCTCGCTAAAGCGTTTCCGCCCCCCATGAGTTTAACACTGGTCCGATTGCTCTGTGGTTTCGTGGTGAGACCACAATCGAGAGATCGAAGTGATTTCGCAGCAAAAATGAGCGATTAACATTTCAGTTGCCCTACCTGCTTTACTCCCACGCAAAAAACTACACAGGACGGCTAGACTATTAGCGCATTAGATGTCGGATACCGGCTA
The DNA here is from genome assembly GCF_013368585.1 of Megalops cyprinoides. NCBI lineage: Eukaryota > Metazoa > Chordata > Actinopteri > Elopiformes > Megalopidae > Megalops > Megalops cyprinoides. The sequence goes on from NC_050590.1 coordinate 1,762,136, forward strand.
GCTGTGTTTATTATTGCCGAGGCTAGCCAACGTTAGGTAGTTTATGTATATTTTGATGAAAATTACAGTATCTCGCGAACTTGTGAAACTGCGATTACATAGAGAAATTTGTCTCATAAACATACTGTACAACTTTAAATTTCATATTTTCCCAGAACTTCAAAACGTCGGGTAAATGAACGAGCTAACTAGCAGCAAGTCTTAACGTAACAAAACTTAACTAGCATGCTAGTAACTTACAAAATATTGGTAAAATCTGATGAGTCGTGGTTTCCCATGATTGTTAAATATTAAAATAGCCTTGATCATGTTCTTCTTGCGTTGAAATAGCTGTACCGTTTGCTGGCTGTATTAATTATTGACTAAAGCAAGAAACATCCGGATAATGATGAGTGTGTGTCTATGAAATCGGTCCGACTGGAAACTCGTGGCCCAAAATTATTGCTCATTTTTCAATTTAAAATAATTTATGCAGCTCTAAATCAAGAATATCTATAAATGAAAATGTTTGGTGTATATCTATGTAATATACAATTAAATGCATATTTTTGGAGTTTGATCTATATTTATTGAAACTACATTGCGGAAGTGAAAATTATTAACGCGTATTTATGACGTCATTGTGAAAGAATATCAGCTGTAGCTTTTGCTACAAAGGAATAGACTCACCGCAATGTTAAAGTCCTGTTAAATACGCTTACCATGTGGAATTATATTGAAAATTTATTTTAAATAACGTAGCGGGTCATTCCGCAAATGTAGACAACCCATTATATGTTTGGGTTAGTTATCTCGCTAGCTAACTAGCTTGCAAGGAATACCATCAACTTACCAAACAACGGTATTAGCGAAGAGAGGATCTGGCATTTAAAAACGTATTTTGCAAGATACGGGGTCAGCCTTTTTCGTTATTACTGAACATGCAGGGTAGTTTCTAGCGAATGATGTACAAGGTAAGCGTTTGATAAAACCGTTCGGCTCATATTTATCTAGGTACATGGCAGAAAAGTCTATTTGTGTAGCTGGTAAAATTTGGCTGAAAATATTTACAATCATTTTTTGCAGTTGCACACATTCTTAGGTGAAGCTATAGCTTGTTAACTTTATGTCGCAGTTTGGCGATCATTATAATATAAGTGCTGGCTATACAACACTGAGAGTGTATTAATTCGATGTTCGGTCTGTCAACTTCAAAAGTGATATATTGCATTCAGTGGCGACCATAATTAATGGTACTCAGCCGTAATTGGATGTTGTCGCAGTATGTTTAAACCTTCTCACTGGTATTAAATTTACAACTGATCTGTAAGCAGTTGGTTTAGTTTACACAAACACGTAATATAAATTTTCTGACTTTACCAAGCTTGGACTTCAAAGTAAAGGTCTTATTTTTTTTGTAATTCGACCGTCTACCAAACAGCGCCATTTTGCAATTTAAAATTTCACGTGAGACGCCAAACCTGGGGTAGTTTTGTTTCCTTTAGTTTTTTTTTTGCCTCAGCGACAATCAAGTGCGTTTTTTGAAACGAAGAAAACAAATCACCGTTTTTTTGCTCAGGTTGAATTACACAAATCACCATTGTTCTGTACTTGGCTCTGTAAATCTAAATTAAAATAATTTAAGCCTTAATATAAGGCTTTTTTAAAAAAAAATTCCAGTGTTGATTGTCGTTGAAAGTGGTAACAGTTTGGGACTAACAACATACAATTTACCATACCTGCTTTAGTACAGGCTGTTGTTCCAGTTTAGCTATGTGCTAGTCCTGGGTTAGAAAAACTAAAAATGTGACAAAATACAAATGCTACAAACATGAAAAGCTTATGTGGTATCTGGTCACGCTCTGATCTGGCCTCTCTCCCTAGGGGCTGCACTCTGGCCCATCCAGGAAGCAGCTGCGGTCGGCTGGATCATGACTGTGTGTGAGGCGGTCCAGCGCTCCCGCCACCATGCCACAGAGGAAGAGAGTGCTTGCTCCTGTGAGCGGGAGGAGAAGGCCCCGGCCGGAGGAGGACGTGTTCCCTTTCAACTGGCTGCCGGTGGAGTGCCAGCTCCACGTGCTGGCCTTCCTGTCTGAGCTGGACAAATGCAACGCGGCGCTGGTGTGCGTCAGCTGGAGCCGCCTGGTGCGGTCGGGGAAGCTCTGGAGGGTGGCGGACTTCTCCCGCCGCGGAGCGTCCCACACTGCCCAGGAGGGCCTGCTGGTGTCCAACCGTGAGTTTGAGCGCTGGAAGGCCTGGGTGCACCACTACGTCCACCACCTCATATCCCGAGGGGCCAGCCTGTTAACGCTCCGCGCCAGCTTCGACCTGGGGGACCGCTGCAACAAGTGGGGCGAGCTCCTGTCCCACCTGCTGGAGAGCGTCCACTGCAGGGACCTCAGCCAACTGGACCTGAACTGGACCTTCACGCTGCTGGAGCCACTGGACCTGCGGCTGAGCTCTGGCGCTGGCTCCCATCAGGAGAGCGCCGTCGAGAAGCACCAGGTCAACAACTTCCAGGTCCTGCTGGCCAAGCTGGCCCACAGCTGCCCGCGCATCACCAAGATGCGGATGCACTTCGACTGGTCCGAGACCTCCGTCTCCCTGCTGACACAATTCCAGCACCTGCGAGTCCTGGAGCTGAAGTACTTTTGGGTTTTCAAGGGCGTGAACCCCAGCACCCTGCACAGCCTGACCAAGGCACTCCCCGGCCTCCGAGCCCTGACCCTCCATGTCCTGGTGCCGCTGAGGAACCTGGGGGTGTCCTACACCCTGGAGTCGGAGTCCCTAGAGTTCCTGGACGTGTCCCGGAGCCGCGGCCTGGTTTTCTCCAGCCTGCACCTTCCCGCTCTCCGTGAGCTGCGGGCCAAGAAGGCGGTGCGGGGGATCACTCTCGACCGCCGCACCCGGCTGAGGATCCAGAGCCGGTGGCCGTGCCTCTACCAGGTCCTCCGGGAGGGGACCCCCAATCTGCAGGCCCTCAACAACGAGCGACTCCTCCCCAGCTGGAAGGAGCAGAGCTACCAGGAGCTGTCCTCCATCCTCCAGCAGTCCTGCTACTGCCTCCAGCACTTGGACAGCTGGCTTTGGTGATCACGGCTGTCCAGGCCAACCAATCACTGTAGTAAATCTGACTACATAATTATAACTGATCATCGCAACTGATTGTCCAGTCAGGGTCCATTTCAGCCACCTCAGAGTATTTTATGTCCGTATCCATTCCACTGGCTCTGTTTTGTATTCCACTTTGTGTGGAGAAATCCTAACACTTGTAATTATGAAGAGTTTTGTAATTATGAGATGTTTTCAGTGGCAACCCTGGATTTTGTTTCGGGTGCCCTGTAAACGTCGGAATTGCACTGAAGTAAAATTCCAGAGCAGTTCATCAAAGTGTGCTGTGCCATTTCCTGCTGTTGCACATTCGCCTACGTTGCAGTTACGTTCTGCCTACACTGCTACTTCTGTCATAAACACAATGAGCTGAGACACTGATATGGGTCACAATGAAGTGTCACTCAGGTAAGGCCCAGGTAAAAGTAAAAGAGTGCATGGGGTATGCTCCACAGTGGGTAGGTTGGGGGTATTGGCAGGGTCTCCTCTTCTTGCTGTTCGTGCTCTCCCTGCAGCTTTTCTATGAGTCGTTCAGATCAGCTTACACCCTCTACTTGTGGCATCTGCTCACCTGGCGAGTTGTCATGTGGAAAAGAGCCACATTCATTACATGAACTCTACTCCAGAGCCGCCCCCCCAAGTTCTGCATCGTGTCAGCAAAAACTGTGTGAGAGCAGGAGGTTGATTTCCTTCAGCCCCTCTTACCTTTATTTAGTTTGATTAGCTGTTATATTACATTATTGCCATTTAGCAGAGACTCTTATACAGAGGTACTTATATAGGTTACAATTTTACGTTACCCATTTATACACCTGGATATGCACCGAGGCGATTCTGGAGCCAAGGGTATCGCAGCAGTGCCCCAGTGAGGAATCAAACCTACAACCTCCTTTCCACTACACCACACTGCCGCCTTCCTTGTAATATTCATGATCTGAATAATTCCTACCACACGGCAGCTGCTTAACTTTCTCTGTGTCTTGTGTGGTGTTCTTTAACTTTATAAAATGCACAAAGTACATTTAGAGCAATGATCAATTTAAAATTAAAAATTCTGCCTGCACTTCAAGCTCAGAAGCCATCACAATTAATTTCCTTTATTTGGAAAGTATATGTTTGTTCTTTCATTTATCTATGTTATTGAAAAGTTCTGCTCTATTTGAAAAAGTTCCCTGGCTATTTAGCATCATCCATATAAATTGCTAATATTGATTTGGATTGTTAATGAATATCTCTATGGGTTGTAGTTCCACTGTGTACCGCTGGAGGTCATATTTGTCTCAGTTTGACCAGAGCCGTGTCTCTGATTTTGACTGTCCTGTATTGATTGGGGGGTGGGGGCGCCGTAAGCATCATTTGTCATTAAAGGTTTCTGACCACTAGAGGGTGCCAAGACCATCAAAATGCCAATTCAGTTTCTCATGCTCCTGACTGCATGTGACTACTACTAAAAAGAACCTTTTTGGAGCAGAACTGTGCATTTGTGCATCTACATAAAGAGTGCAGGCACATTGTGGGAAAGTCTGACAAAGGGAGAAAACCTATGGCAAATACCACTGCGCAATATTTTGGCAAAATACTTGGCATGATTATTAAAAAGATTTTATCCATTTTAAACTATTATTAGTTCTCATATGTCTATCTCCAATATGCTTACTGGGACTAAGAGGGCGAAATCAGGCAAAGTCCATGTTTGTAATCTCTTAAGACACACTGACTTCAGATTGCCTCACCCAGGCACCAAGCCTAAGTTGGGCAGCAAAAGAATGCATCCAAACCCACAGGCCATCGTAATGCGTTCAGTCTGTCTTCCTTTAAGCACTTTGAGAGGAATGTAAAAATGCCCAAAGTACTCCCTTAAACATCCTCCCCCTCAATACAGTTCATCTTTTACAACCAAAAATAAAAGTACAGAATTAATGTAAATGATAAAACGTTGCGGAAAGCCTTTTAGTAGTTTTTGAGATACCATGCTGTCACATATCCAGTGGCAAGCTGTAGCTTGGTGGGGACATGCTGATAGATAAAGCCATGCAAAGCCACGCAGTAAATCAGAGGATACAACATACCGTACATTCAAGAAGATAGAAAACCATTTACTGGAAAAGCGAGGAGTAATTACCCCTCAGAGGTACAAAGTGCACTGCATTGTAAACTTTGTCCTACAATTATCAAGATATGCATCACCAACGGAAATAATGATGGCAGACTCAAACAGCAGGCATTCAAACTGGCTGATATATTTTCAAATTTTGATTGTGTTTTCCTAATTTTTTTTACAGAAATGTGGTTGTATATGTTTTTTTTATATATGTTTATCTTAGGTGCTAAAAGGAGGCAGGTACCTTAAATATTATTGTCCTATAGTGCAGGTCACATATATGCCTGTTACAATTAAGAATCACAGGTATGCCAAATAGAACAGGCAGATGCTCAAGGCACCTGCTCAAGCTCTGTGTTTATTAAAGGTGATCTGTTCAGTAGCCATGTGTAGAGCTGACTCAGGCTGTAAGAGGTAAAGACTGCCTCCTTTTTCTTACAATGCCTAAAAGTCCACATTCTCCTATCTCTCTTATCTTCACTGTTAAGAGCATCCAGAAATTTCAAACCTTAGTTAGTAATCCTTACAGCTCATTCTGAAGTCCTTATGGCTCTTCAGAACTTTTTAAATTCATGCTTTTTATTAATCATAGAACCATGTCCCAGAACTTAATTCAATTGTTCTTTTAAAGGAAGGAATGTCTGGTAAATGATGGTGTGTGTAATTGTGTGTTTGTGTGAGTTTGTGGATGGAGGGAGAGTGGGGGGGGGGGGGTTCATTCCAAATAATTAAGTGCAAGTTCCCATCTCCAGTAACACACACTCCCAATGCTAATAATGTTAACGTCCGAGCTGTGGTGTGGGATGAGAGTGGGAATACACTGGGACGGGAAGAATTCGGGAGGCTTCAGGGGGGTTGCGATGGGCTGGGGGCCGAGGACAAGCTTATTCCGAAAATCGGCAACAGACCCGAGCCCAGGCATTCTGCCCCTGCACCTTGTGGGAAGAGGAGCAGCAGGAGGAGAGGCCCGTCTCACCTAGGACTGCCGAGGGGGAAACCGTTTCCAGATGTTTTCAGGGGTGGGGGATGTGGGGGCGGGGCGGAGCAACAGGCTGCTTTCATTTGAGTGAACATCGACCTCTCCCCTTTTCTCTCTAGCTCTCTCTCTCTCTCTCTCTACTAGGCTCCTCCGCCTCCAGCAGTTAATACTTAATCTATTACCGATTAGCACGGCGAGGGTTTGCGTTTGTTTGTATCACACGTGGGGTTTTTATGGGAGGCCAGAGGAGGAGAGTGGAGTCACAGAGTTACTTATATCTCGGGGGAAAGAGCAGAGGCTGTTCTTTTCTGGAAGGTCGTCAGAGGGCTCGGACATGTCAAAGGGGGTGTACATCTCCAAGGCACTGGCGGTGGCCACCGTGGTGCTGACGGTCTCGGCCGTGGGTGCCATCATCACCATGATCACCATCTTCCAACTCCAGATCAATGAGAGACCACCTTCACCTCCACCGACCATTCCAACAACCACGGGAGGCCCTACTGGACCCCCACCGAACATGAGACTGCCTGACAACCTGGTCCCAGAGGAATACACAGTCTACCTGCAGCCATACCTGTATCCTGAAGTGTACAACGGCACCAACCAGACCTTCACTTTCACCGGGAACTCCACAGTGAAGTTCAAGTGCGTGAAAGTCACCAACAGGATCTACGTCCACAGCAAGGACCTGAACGTGACCTCAGTGTGGGTGATGGACGAGAATGGAACATCTCTGCCGATTAAAGCCAGGAGTCTGCTGGAGGATGAAAGCAATTTCTTTGAGATTGAGCTTCAGAGCCGCCTCAAAGTTCAGGGCACGTATCACCTCTTCACTGCATTTGAGGGGGAGATGTTCGACGACTTAACTGGCATCTACGTGAGCCAGTACACAGAAAATGGGGACGAGGAACGGTAAGGCGGCCTCCAGACAAGCACCTGCTCTTCCTGTCACCTCTCTGCACCCTGACGGTAGAAACAGGCGCAGCTGACTACCAACTGTCTCATGCGTAGGCTTCTTACATATGCATTTACCAAATGACTACTCTAATGACAGACTTAAACCTTAGTTGTCTATCATTGAAACTGACAATATTAAATTACATTATTCTCATTTAACATACAGTCTTATCTAGAGCCACTTACATGGGTTACAGTTTTATCTGTTTGTACAGCTGTGTATTGAGGCAATTTTGGGTTAGATACCTTGCCCAAGGGGTACAGCAGCAGTGCCCAGCAGGGAACTGAACCAGCAACCTTTCGGTTACAAGCCCTGCTCCTCACCGCTGTGCCGCCCTGCCATTCTTGCCCTTCTTCTCCTTGGCACTTTTTCAATGCGTTCTTGTGCTGCCTCAGGAAGGAGGGGGGTCCTGAAGCAGACAGAATTATTGCAAAACCCTCCACCCCACTGCTCCTCGCAAACTTTGCTCTGGATGTATTGGCACACAGAAAGCATGGCACCGATCTGGCTCCGCCACAACATGTCCTTTTAGCAGTCCTGGGACAAGGCGTAATTGAATTCAGAGTTTCCATCTTCAGTTCTGCTCTGAAAAAAGGAAAGCAGAAACAGAATCTGTTCTGAGACTTTCAAAGGTGGGGACCTTATGAGAATCAAGAAAAACAAGCCGTCTACATCACATGATGCAGGGAAATGGCCTTATAACGAGACAAATTTGCCCTTTTACAAGACATTGCATTTACAGATGTAATTCAATCATGTTTTTTTTCTTTTTTTTTGAAAAAATTAAGCCCTTTGTTATATTATATTTCTGGAAACACTCTTGTCAGCTGTGTGCTGTGTCTATACACTTTATGGAACAAGTGTTTATCCTGAAAAAACCTTCAGGATGGTGTGCTTTACTTCTTATCCCAGTGGATATTTTGGTGGGATAAGAAGGAAAACTCACCCAAGATAGAAAATTCACCATGAAGATTTAAATAATAAATAAATAGGCCTATCATTAAAGTACAGCAACAGGAACATTAATATGATGATGTTTTAAAAATTCAATGAGCTGCCATTATAGCCGCCTTCAGTAAAATTTCAGGTAAGCAAAGATCTTTGCTTCCTTGAAATTGCTTGGGCTCCTGTTTTATTTTAATTGTGTTATTATTATGTTATTTTCATGTATGTGTTTGTGAATAACGTCCTTTGTTGTAGGTTTCTGGTAGGCAGCCAGATGCAGCCCACAGATGCGAGGAAAGTGTTCCCCTGTTTCGATGAGCCAGCTATGAAGGCTGTGTTCCGCATCACCATGATCCACAGGGAAAAAACGCGAGCGCACTCCAACGCTAAAGAGACGGGTGAGAGAGGAATGCACTCCCTGTCGCGCAGGGATATTAAAACACTGCCGACCAGTCATTTCCCCCTCAGCCCGTTATGGGTTTTGACAGTTACTGCGTGTTTTAAGCATTGCTTCTTTGTGGAATGCGAGGGTAAGATCCCAAACTGGCTCGCTGCAGGGCCGCAGAGCAACAGTGGATGATGTCACTCAGACTCTCACAAGCAGAGGAAATGAATCAATTGTTATTGTAAAGTTTTAAGTTTGTTTTTTTTTTTTATTCCAAGGTTTTCTGCACTAATGAATGTTTTCCACTCTGTAATTAGGACCCCCAAAGACCACAGAAATTGATGGGGAAAAATGGCTCATCACTGAGTTTCATCCAACGAATAAAATGTCAACATACCTCTTAGCTTTCATTGTGTCCACATTTGACGCAAAGGAGACCAAGTATCAGAGGTCCACAGTGCGGGTAGGTAAACTTCCTCTGTGCAGCTATTTTTAGAGACGTGTGCATTTTTGTCATTACTCATTTTTATTTTACTTTGATCCTTCGTTTTATCCCATACACATCTTATATTTCATTACATTATTGTCATTCAGCAGACACTATAATCCAGAGAGACTTATTCAGTGCATCTAATAAAGTGGCATGAAAAGTTGCACAAACAGGACGGCACTAACCACAGATGAGCAAGCATCAGTGCCAGACATGGTGCCGAGATCACAAATGTCTGCCCAGATTGAGACGCAATTCCATATGTACTGTCAGCATTGGCGCAGAGGGTTGTGACATTTAAAAACAGCCACTGAGGGTTTGCAGAATGCAGTGCTGTGTATGAGACAGAGGCTTCATATCCGCGGATAGACTGAGAGGGAAGCAAACCGTCTTTATCATCTTCCACCCTGTATTCAGCTTCTCTAGCTCTCAATAGTGTCACAGTGTTGCGTCCCTGTCATGCTAAACCCTGACGCTTTTTCCCTCCAAACACACATGCTGTCTTTGGTTTGACGGCAGACGTGGGCCCGACCAGAGGCCATAAAGGCAGGACATGCGGACTACGCACAGAAAATCACAGGAGACATCTTGCAGTTCTACGAAGAGCTCTACGGCATAAGCTACCCTTTGAATAAACTCGGTGAGTCTCCGAAGAAATGTCGTACGGATACGGAGGCCACCCTTGGATAGGGCTTAGCATGGTAATTGGTAGTTTTTAAATTGTTTTAAGACTGTGGAATTCGTGTTCTGCTGCTGTCCAGATCAAATGGCTCTGCCGGATTTTGGCGCCGGGGCCATGGAGAACTGGGGCCTGATCACGTACCGCGAGACGGCTCTGCTGTACGAGGAGGGCGTGTCCTCCACCTCAAACAAGGAGTGGGTCGCCACGGTGATCGCTCATGAGCTAGCCCACCAGGTACGCCCACGGAGGATTCCGCATGAACACGAGGAGCGTTATTACTTCCTCATAAGGAATCAGATAAAGAGCGCCAGTTTGCGAGTGTCCCAATCCTAATTATTAGATTTGGGGTCAAATGGGTTCACTTGTATGTCATATAATTCTCATAATTCCCATAATCTGTGAAAAACAAGCATAAAGGTCTCTACACCAAATGCTAGACAAAATACAATTATTTATTTAAATAATTGCAAACATGTTTTCAACTGTAGTTTTGTACAAATTCACATAATTGTCATTATGTGTATTGAAACCCAAATGCAAATAATTCCCTTAAATATCATGTTTTCATCCATATTTTTATAAAATTAAAAACAATGACTGGTCATTGATGTCACTGCAGTAAATCTAAAAACACATACAGATGTAAACATGTAGATCAGACAGAAAATGTCAATGGAAGTGAAAGTACATTTTAGACAGAAACTGTGAAATTCAGTACATAAATATAATTTAATTTCCTTCAGCATAAACAAACACCAACTTTAAAACGAAATACTAAAGTAAAATTTAAGTGAATTTGTAAAGGCATTTTCAATCCAAATCCTGGTGCTTCTGTTGTCCCCTAAAACAGTGGTTCGGAAATTTGGTCACCATGAAGTGGTGGAACGACCTGTGGCTGAACGAGGGGTTTGCGACGTACATCTCTTACCTGGGAGTCGACAGAGTCGAGCCCACCTGGAACATTGTACGTTACCTGTTTGAATATGTGATTTCAGTGTGTATGTAGTGCGAATCAAAACTGCATTCTCCTTGTATTTACATGAGGAGCATTTGTTTTATGAAATGTCTTCTCTGGTGGTGCTTCCAGAAAGACCTGATCGTCCTCAACGACATCCAGGCCGTCTTCCAAGTGGACGCCCTGGCCACCTCTCACCCTCTTAGCTCTAATGAGAAGGACGTTCAGACACCCGCCGATATTAGCCAGCTGTTTGACTCCATCACCTACAGCAAGGTCCTCCTCCAGCCCGGACACTGTTACTATTACTGTTAACATGTTACTCACATGTTACTGGATTAATCAGCTTTGAACGTTGACTAACTCTATCCACATTATCGCCTTACTTTAATCTATTGTTTGCTTGACTCGGTTAAAGAGGTTCAAAATGGCCTCCGATACATGTCTGATATTATTTGATTGTATTCATAGCTGGCAACTTGCTACAGTCATGATTCATAATGGAGGTAGTCTTACAGATTTGTGTTTCAAATTGTGGTTGCACTTTATTAGCTTATCTGGTGCTCCTAGCCTGTATTTTCAAATGGTCTGGAAGATGATGATATGAGGGCAACTGCCAAATGAGTCATAGTTACAATAGCAACAAACTGGTTTCTCAGAATGTGTTGAAAGATGCAAAGCGTGAACTAAGTGAAGCCTGTTACTTTTTCCACAGGGTGCAGCTGTGTTGAGAATGCTGTCTGATTACATATCGGACAAAGTTTTTCAAAATGGCCTCCAGGTGTGTGTCTTTCACTAAATTATTTTTGGGTCAGCCACCCTGTATCCAGCACAAATTACACAGTTCAGGTTTTACACGCTGTCCATTTATCCAGCTGGATAGCCCCCTAAATGCAGCTCCTCCCCCTTTTCAGTCGTATCTGAAGGCTAACCAGTATGGCAACGCTGACTACAAAGACCTGTGGAGCCACTTACAGGAGGTAGGTTTTGACACCACTCTCACAATATGTGCACATGTGCTGATAAAAATGATATTTATATCGATATGCTATGATGTGTAATCAATTCAGGAAAACAGTATTGTTGTATTATTTGTTTTTATCTATTACCATTGAACACTTCTGGCACCCACAAGTGCGTGTGAAACCATACTGCAGTAATGCTTTAGGCACTGAGATGAGAAACTAAATGCCGAAACGTCTCTTCTAGGCCGTAAATGCGAACAGGGACAACTACAATGTGGCGGAAGTCATGGACACCTGGACCAAACAGATGGGCTACCCGGTCGTCACCATCAACACCGTGAGCGGCGCTGTGTCCCAGCAACACTTCCTTCTCAACCAGACATCACCCTACAAGTAAGCCTCATGGAAAACTACATATATACATTAATAAATACAGTAACAATACAATGGATACCTGCGGTGGAGTCCCTTATGGTGCTGGTTCTACAGGGGTATATTGAAAGAGCACATTTTAGATGAATATTTGTTTCTATTTTTCAAACAGTGGGTGGATGTGAGAGGATTATTTTCTTCTCATTCACTGAAAGTGACACACTCCGAAATACAATGAACAAAATTACAGAGTAAGATATAAAATGGGAAGAGAATGATGCTGCACCAATCTCTAGCCTGTGTACTCAGGTTGGAGAGGCAGTGGTTTGTCCCACACACCAGCGGGCTTTCCCAGTATACTCTCATTTCTAAAAAAAAAATGGACCGTTGGGAGATAAAACAAACTAACTGGGCCTTGTGTGCCGCATGTCGACCAGACGCCCATATGGCTGACCCTGTGAAATGCTTTAGCTCGGCCCCCTGGAGATTGCAAGTTCAAATCCAGGCTAGCCCACCGCAGGGTTTTGAGGGAGCTCACATTGGACAGTATGAAAAAAAAACGGAACAGCCGTTCTGGATGAAAAACATTTCGAGCTGGTGTCCTGGAGTCGACAGTTGAGGTCCCATAATGTTGTTGTCATGGTGATTCGAACCCGTGTGAATTCAGTGGTCTGGTCCTCTTTCTCCTGCATCTCCCAGTTTCCTCTGGCATATTCCAATAAGGTTGATGAAGTCCAACAAAGCCCTGATGCGGGATTTTCTGAATGAAAAGGGTCCAGGTAAGGCAGATTTTTTGTATTAGAGGCTGATAATTAGAGATGAATGGAAGAATAAAGGTTAAACAGACACAATCGGGGATGTGGTTAAGAGGTTAGAAAGTATCATTCGTAACCAGAAGGCTGGAGATTCACATCTGAAGTAGAGCAGTGTCATTGGCCCTTATACAAGATACTTGTGATGAAACATCCAGATGTACAAAAGGTTACTAGACATGGTCACTCAGTATGTAACCTGGATGTATGACACTTAACTATTTAAATGTGATGTGGTCCTTTAAGGTATTCATTAAAGGAGAAAAATCAATGCAACAGTTAAATTGTAGTTAAACAAAAAAAAATTTGTTAGTTCTGATTCTTGCTGCCATACAGATTATAGTTCTAATGTCTCAGGATGGGATTCAGTACAACCATAATTCACTTGGTCCTTAACTTTGAGCCACCAACCTGAAGCTCGATAATTATTTTTCACTCCTCTCTTCATGTCTGTCAATGAAATTAATGATGAATGCTATACAGCAAACAAAAAAGGCATCACCTGAACAAATCATTCACTTCCATTTGTTTCTCTGAGTCAAAGACAATTCATTTTGTGGGCAAAGAGAAGAGTTAAGCGGTATATCGATCGTAAGTTACTGAGCCCGCAGGAAATGCAATTTCACTAACAGCTGCTGTTTTTACCGGACAGTGACAAAGGAAGTGTACGAGACCACCGGAAAAGAGTGGATTCTGGCCAATGTCAACTGCACCGGGTATTTCAGAGTTAACTACAATCAAGAGAACTGGGAAATACTGCTTCAACAGCTGAGTGACGACCACCATGTAATCTCTCAGTGATCTCTTTTTGTTTTCTCTTCTCTGCGTGTACGCTGCTTTTCACATCCATCGGAGAAGTTCTACTGCAGAGGAATTTCCGACTCAGGAAACATGTTTCTCCTGATGAGAACTGTTAGCTTTTATTAAAATCCTCTCTGGAAACTTTTTTCTTAGTGAAGCGTACAGTGGGGGTGGCAGTGTAGCATAGTGGTTAGGGAGCAGTAGCAGGACTTGTAACTGAAAGTTTGCTAGTTCAGTTCCCAACTGGGGCACTGCTGCTGTACCCTTGGCCAAGATACTTAACCCACAATAGCCTCAGTAAATGTCCAGTTATGTAAAAGGATGACATTGTAAAAAAACTGTAACCTATGTAAGTCGCTCTGGATAACAGCATCTGCTAAATGCCAATAATGTGATGTAATGCACAGTGGTCTTCACAATGCCATCAGTCACTGGTCACTGTTACAGTGCTTGTATACCTAAAGCAATGTTCAGATGCATTCTAGACAAAAAAAAATGTCAGTGCTTTACAATTAGCATTAATATGTATATTCAATAAGAGCTTAACATTAATCTTTAATATCAAGCTTTCTGGAAGAAAAAACTAGAGGAGAAAATCATTTTTTGTAGCTTTACTGGAAACTGATATTACCACAAAGTATCTGCTTTTTCCTTTCTATCAGATTAACCAAGGGTGACTTTTAGATGGTAGAATTTCTTTTACTCTGAAATGGATATCATTTAAATAAGTGGAAAAAAGACAGAAAAGAGAGTTCCTCCTACTACTGTGCCTGTTGAATGAAATTATAAATGTACTTGGTGAAAATATCACAAATGTAATTCAAACTAATTGTTTTCAGGAAGTACCAGTCATCAACAGAGGGCAGTTAATAGACGATGCATTTAATCTTGCAAGGTAAGGTCAACGATCCATCTCCTGATATGATCATTGTTTGACATTTGTTTCTTTTCCACAGCTCTCTTACCTGTATGACTGTACTGTCTCTCTTACCTGTATCTCTGTACTGTCTCTCTTACCTGTATGACTGTACTGTCTCTCTTACCTGTCTTACCTGTATAACTGTACTGTCTCTCTTACCTGTATCTCTGCACTGTCTCTCTTACCTGTATCTCTGAACTACAGCTGTATTACCTGTTAGTTCTTCTGTCCTTCAGGTGAATGTCTCTAGGAAGTGGGACCTGTTGCCGATCACGTGACCATATTCAATCAAACATCCAAACTGAATGTGTTCTGGTCAATTATGGCCTGTTCCATTTGATTTGAGACAGATTAGAGAGAATGAATACTGAGTTCAAAAACATCAGCTAAACCTTAGGCTTATTTAAACATTTGAATATGTCTGTAAAAGAATCAATAGAAATTGTGCAATTATACTAAGGATTGATCAAGGAGATGTCACAGACTTTTCAAGCTAGTGCTGTACCAGACAAGGACAGCCTTTTTGTCATTTGTAACATCGCCTTCCCAGAAACAGCATATGCCTTATTTTAACCATCTGTCTGAAAACTATTTTACAGAGAAATTGTATCGGAACATGTTCATGCAAAACACAACTTGAAGGAACTGCCAGGTACAATTGAGTAAACATTTGTACTGTGTCTCATTCAGAGCCAAATACATTGATGTCACACTGGCTTTGAACACCACCAAGTACCTGTTGAACGACACTGAGTTCATCCCATGGGAATCAGCCTTGAAAAACCTGGACTACTTCATCCTCATGTTTGATCGCTCTGAGGTCTATGGGCCAATGAAGGTAAAAACTGTGGGCACACCAGAGCAGAATGTTTTCCTAGTACTGTATGTGTTACATGTACACACACAGCTGTTCTATTTTTTATTTAACTGCTGGCTTAAGTATGGTCAATGCTATTGGACAAAGACCCAGGTTAGGAACCGCCTAGCAATATTTCTGTGGTGGTAGTGGTGGAAATGGAATCCATCTTCAGAATACTTTATAACTGTACTTCAAACACTTGCTTTGAATTGTTTGCTCAAACACTAAGCGGATTATAATGCAATTAAAATACCAGTGTAATGGTACACACTGCATAAACAGGCTACAAAAACACACTATTTATGAATTTTCACATCCAGACAAACAAATTACTTTCAATTCTGTTTGAAGGCATACCTAAGGAAGCAAGTTGAGCCGCTTTATAGACACTTTGAAGATCTCACCATCAATTCAACCGTACCAGATGAACACACTGCACAGTAAGTGAAGAAAACCATATCCCAGGTTCCCCAGAACTAGCCATGTCACAGACCACCACTGCAAATACCACCAATGTGTTTGATAGGTAGGGGGACAGTGTCATATTTCATAACAAGCTCTACTGCGTTTGTTAAAAGATCTATCTCATAGGTGGGATTATGGAAGGTGATTGCTGTTTGTGGCTATCCATTGACCTTCAACACACACCAAGTTTTGGGTGAACTGAAACACAACAGCAGAAATGCCACAGTAAAAAAGGTTTACATCTGAAGCACACAGCAGGAAGTAACTCCTCCCAGTCTGGCCCTATGTCCGTCAGTGAAATGGGTCCCCCCACTGGGGCTGAACCTTGCATCATTCAGAGTGTGGTCACAGACCTGTTTTTCAGTTCAATGAGGTTCGGCTCATTACCATCGCAGGTACAACCAGATTAATGCCATCTCAGTGGCGTGCAGCAACGACATCCGAGACTGCATAGACATGGCCAAGGAGCAGTTTCAGCGATGGATGAGAGACGCCTCCACCAACAGGTGAGCATGACCTGAGTTCTGTTCGCTCCAATGGTGTGTTGTGCGCGTGGGAGCGGACACATTGTACATACCCATGTGGAAATGAAATATACCGTAATATACAAATAACATGACAACATATGTTGTTCAGCCCAAGAAAATGTTGCAAATACATGCAAAATATATTAATGAAATGCAGAAACATATTGCAATATACCAAAGCAGCAATCATTTACATATTTTAAACTCATGATTTAAGCTAAAAATATTTTCTAAAACATACTCGTAATGTACTCATTTTTGTATGGGTATTACATTACAGTTGCTTAGTATCTTATCCCTACATAGCTTACAATTTTTCCATGTTATTCATTTATACAGCTGGATATTTGGTTGCGGCTAGCAGCACATTTCATAAATCAGATTTTATCGTACGCATAGGGAAGTGCTTTTATTCCTCAATGTGGCAAAAGAGTTCCCTCAGGACACGTCTGCTCCTCGAGCTTTCACACATCGATGAGCATTTTCCTTCTTCCCAGGATCCCTCCCAACCTGAGGTCCACCATCTACTGCAACGCCATTGCCGCAGGGGGTGAGGTGGAGTGGGAATTCGCCTGGGAGAAGTATCAGAACGCCACCATCGCCACCGAGAAGGACAAGCTGAGATATGCCCTGTCCTGCACCAAAGACATCTGGCTCCTCAGCAGGTCAGGAGAGAGGGGGGGGGGTGACTCATGGTCTCCACGGCGATGCTGTAAAACCCCTATCGACATGGGCAGCACCTGACATTGGTGTGTCACTCCTCCTGATAGATATCTGTCCTACACTTTGGACCCGGAAAAGATACGGAAGATGGATGCTGTCTCCACCATCAACTACATCGCCAGGAATGTAGCTGGCCAGTCCCTGGCCTGGGACTTCGTCCAGTCACAGTGGACCTACATAAGCCAGGAGTGAGTTCCCTCTCCCCTTCCTCGTCTCCATTGCCTGTGTGAAACGGGTCAGGTGTGAGATCCTTTTATACCTGAGGACTGACACCACACTGGCACTCTGTGAGATTCAGCTCATAAGCTAGGAGAGAAAACACAGTCCAACCCTTTTCACCCGTGCTCACCTGTCCCTCACTTCACCATGCTCCCTCAACAGTCAGTGCAGATGACAGAGGACGTTGGGGGACACCTCTGGGGGTCCCAGACTGTCTTTGTGAAATGAATAGTGGCAGCAGATTTTCACAGGCTCACCTGAACCCATGAAATCATAAATGATATATACCAACACATACTTTCAGGCTCCTAACTGAGCTCCTGGCAATAAGACACTTTAGAGTTGCCAGGTCAGATACATCCAAGGCAAAGGTTTATTTGGGGTTACCGCATTTGCACACCAGTACACTGCCCTTCCAATCAGGTTTTTTTTAGTTGCCTGGCAATTTTATATAATACTTCCAGTTTCCTGGTAACAGTATAATAAAACTGTTTGCTGGGGCAAGCAACGTGTTTGGTGTTTAATTTTAGTGAAACTTCCTTTTCAGGTATGGCGGGGGAATCATGTCTTTGGGCAGTCTTATCGACGGGGTGACCCAGAGATTCTCCACAGAATTTGAGCTTCTGAAGGTAAAATTAATTTTACCGTGAATCTACCGTGATAGTGCTCTCTCCGGCAGTTTTCCGCAATTCCCCTCCCTGTTAGTTTGTGTGGAAACATTATTTAACTATTATGAAATTATTAATTACAATTACTATTATTGGTTATTTTGGACCTGCGGAGAAAAGCAGTCGTAAGAGCTGATTGCAGCTGGTGTCGGGGGCGTCTTTAATGACATTCTGTTCCCCGCCCCCACGGTCTCGCGCAGCTGAAGCAGTTCCAGGCGGAACACGCGGAGGACACGCTAAGTTCGGGAACGCGAGCCCTGCAGCAAGCCATCGAGAGGACTCAGGCAAACATCAAGTGGGTGAAGGAAAACAAGCAGACGGTACTGGAGTGGTTTCGCAGGGAGTCTGCGGCCAGCTAAAGCGCCGAGGTTTTTTAACGAGAGCGAAGACGCTGGAATACCAGAAATGAGAAACGGAAAAGGAGTCCCGTGGCACTCAGTACAAACAGCCCATGTTTTTGTTGTTGGTGTCTTTGTGTTGCGTTTGTGAAAATTCTGCTGGGGTTTTGTCTGTCCCATGAAAATTCCAGAAGGCTTTGTTTTTTGTTTTGGTTTTTTTTTTTTTGTCCTTTTCATAGCAGAGCACTGAAACAAAGTTCCCAAATTCTTATGCTGCATTCATGACTATAAAAGAATATATTTAATAAATAGGCCTAATGCTTAAATGACACAAAACAAACCTCAAAACAGATATGAGAATGAGGTGCGTTATGATTAATGAAATGTCGTCTTTTGGTACAAAGTCTAATTTATTTCTATTTAACATGCCATAATATACTTTAATTTGTACGTTGGTCCTTCAGAAACTTTGTCAATAATGTTTACAGAGATAAAGTCACATCCTAAGAAGTATCTCAGGCTAAATAACCAAAGTAACTGTAATAAACTACAATATGAAACAATAGCGTTATAATGCATCCTTGTTTGTACCTGTACATAATCATAAATATTACATACATATACATTTCTTTTTTTCTCTTGATTATAAAGACAGCTTTTTATTTGAATAAAATATTTTAACTATTAAAAGCACTGGTTGGAGTTGATTATTTCATCGAATAATATGACCAAAGTCGACAGATAGCTGGATAGACTAGCAGGACCCGTTTCAGACTGTGAGACAGAATAGTTAATGTTTAACAG
This sequence comes from Megalops cyprinoides, assembly GCF_013368585.1. Lineage (NCBI taxonomy): Eukaryota > Metazoa > Chordata > Actinopteri > Elopiformes > Megalopidae > Megalops > Megalops cyprinoides. The sequence goes on from NC_050590.1 coordinate 1,781,193, forward strand.
CTGTATGTCTTCACTGTAATCTTCCTCATAATAATTACACATACACATGCTGTTTGGCAGTGTTACATAAATTAGGAAAAATGGAAATATAAACAGGTTTTACATTCATCTCCCAAAAAAGACAAAGCTTGAAAAAAGTACTTAAGCTCAGTCAGCACTCAGCTTTTTAAGCAGATAATGTGAAAAATGTAGGATTTGCTGAAGAACCATGAAAAATACCAGACCAACAGCAACTCTCTCTTTCAGCTACTGGTAGCTAGATTAAATTAAACCTTCATCTTATCACAAAATAACAAAAGCATACATTGGATAGTCAAAAGGTAGTTTGACTGTCAGGGATGACTGAAAATCACATGGAAAAAATAAAACAACAGCTCATTGTATTCAAAGTTTTAATTCAATTCCAATACAAGACTCCTAAAATGGTGCCATCCTCATAGTCCCCTTTTGGAGTCTGTTACATCTTCTAACAAAATCAATAAAAAGAAAAGCATGATGCATGTTGAATCATGTGAGGACAGTGCCCAGCTGTAACTTAATAATAAAGTCAAGATAAGGCTTTTATGATTATTGCAAGCTGTCACCAAACAGATTTGCACAGTAGTTACGGTCAGGGCTGTGCGCTTTACCGCATAGGGTGAAAGCTAGGCATTCAGGAACATATGTCCAAATACATACACATCTGGTAAGAAATGCTTCAAACTGCTTTTTGAAGATTTTGACATGGCAACCAGAACAGATATCTTATAAAGAATTTTTATGGCAGTAATAGTAGAAAAAAAACAATCATTAAGGATAAGGTGATACAGGCTTTAATAAACTAAGCTGATATCTAATAAGTTGGCGTACTATAATGTACTGTGAATGTAACTGGAAAACTCCTTTGGAATCTGTGGCTCCTCTTCCTCAGTGCCCGGCACTTAGTGCGAGAGATAAGTGTTGGTAGCACAGCAGCATCCAAAGGTTAAGAAACAGGAGCCGTGTGCTCCTTTCCTGTGGGAACCCAGAGGCGTGACATCCATTTCAGTCCTCCTGAAACATCGAAACAGAAGGTTCCATCCAAATGAGACATGAGGAGTTATTGTAGTTGTCTTTGTATTTGCTTATCCTGTCATGCAAAGGTACAACAGCTGAGTCTCACCTGGGAATTGAACAAGCAACCTCATGGCTGCAAGTCCAGTTCCTTAATCATTACATCATCTGTGTGTAGCAGCTCTTAGCAACTATGTTTTTGTCCTGGTTACTTTCAGGCGTGAGCTCCACACAGACATGAATGAGGTAATCCCATCTGTTTATATAAACGTGTTTCCTGAGTGGTTCCTGATGGCGCCGAGGACAGAAGCACTTTTCACATCCCTGTTACCGGCAGAAAGAGACGGCGGCTCGCTCTCGTGCCTTACCCACTCGTCGTCCTCAGCACCATCGCCCTGACCGCCCGCCTTCGTCCCACTCCCCCCGCCACCTTTGTTCGCCATTATCTTGTCCGTCCAAGAGGCTCCGGCTTGTTCATCTCCCGCAAAGTTACACCGAGTCACAGTGCCCCCATCCAGTTTGGCCAGGGAAACTACAAAATAAATTGAAAAATAAATAAAAATACTTTTTTGATTTGCTTCACTCGATGCCCTTAACTGGGGCAGCTTGCTCACCTTCCATCCCTTCAGGCCAACCCACGAGCTGCGAACACGCAATATGACAACTGCCCCCGTCAGACCCAAACTGCCCCAGACCAACTTTGGCTGGGAATGTGGTTAATTGTCATACCCTCATGTGCGCATCAGGTCCACCTCAGACAGCAGCAGCTGCCCGCATCTTAAGTGAGACTGTCGCCTAAAAAGCCCTACAGACTGGGGAAGTTGAGGCTAAGCCGAATTCGCATTTTAAGAATGCATTAGCATTGCTTTTAGAATAAGTACGCTATATATATATATATTATATATATATATATATATATATATAAGCTAACACAAACTAACACCAACTAGCATGTAAAGCTAACACAAACTAGCAGGTAAAGCTAACAAACAAGAAATTCTCACGCCAAAGCTTGACAGCTCATGTATCTACTTGGCCTGAAAGGACTGCAACAAGTGCTTAGTATGAACAAATAAAGTAAAACATTTACAAATAAAGTACATTACTGGCATTTAGCAGATGCGCTTATGCAGAGCGACCTACACCGGTTACAGTTTACATAACTTAAGAGGAGTCAAGTGCTCTTACACTTGTTTATTCATTCTGGTATCTTTTTAACTTGGCCCCATGATCCACAGAAGTCATTTGCATTTTCGATACGGGATGCACAGCTTGGGAGAGGGATATCATCAGGAAATGTTCTGGGCATTAGTCAGGGACAGGCCAGGTGCGAACATAAGCAGCTGCTACATTTATCAGAGCTGAAGACATCTGTAATTTATCAGAAACAGCAGTTCCAAGTCCTGCAACACATGTTATTACAGAGTTATACTCTACCACGGGACGTACAGGCTGGGCGCCACTGGAGCCAGAAACACTGCAGTGGCATGTTGGTGCCTGCGTGCGTGTGTGTGTGCAAAATATTGCATGAGGATCAAATATCAATACAGATTCCTACTGCTGCAAATCACTGTCCTGTGACTTCTTGTGTCTTGTGATTTGTGATTTTATTGTGCTGGTGACTGTGTTCATTTCACTTCTCAGGATAATATTTCTCTGAATTCTCATTTCACCTCACCACTAATGGCTCTTGTGTTGTATGAAACTGTATCACCTGGTTAAGAGAGATTAACCCCGTGAACACCAGGACAGATTACACACAAATCACCGTCAACTTTAGTGATACTAACGGAGTGATCTGACACCTGCCCGGCCTGTTGTCATAACAACAAGAGTAAACTGTGTCCTGATCATGACAGCACACGCTTGACTAGATTTGGGTTTGTGAGATTATGCTTAGGACAATGAATGGAAAAAACAAGATAAAAATTATGATCTTGCCAACATGTATTAGAACCCTTGTGGCATCGCAGGGCTGTCAGAAGGTGTGCGTGTCTGTGCCTCACACACTTACGCTACGGTAAGCCGTTTGTGTGACAGCAAGCAGCACACAGTAGCCACCACTGCACAATAGAAGTGGTGTTTCCAACAATCTGAATTTTAAAATTAAACAAGAAAGTTAACACCATGGGAGGGAGGAAGATAATTAATATAATAAAATAAATCATTAAAAAGTAAATTTAAAAAATTTTAAAAATTAAAACTAAAGAAGGCTTCCCTCACAGTCACTTACAAATGAACGGTCCATCTCCTTTGGTCTTCAGACGGATCTCCTGGCCCGGTTCCAGCTCGGTCTTCTGCATCTCCCCCTCTGGGAGCCAGAATGCGACGGTCTGGCTTGGGGCGTGGCTCTCTGTTACCTTCAGAAGCTCCGCCTTATTCACCACCGCCTTCAGCTCCTCCTCCGACATGCGGTCCGTCACACCTTTCGCCTCCACCTCTGCCCGGGAACAATGCAGAAAACCCGACTTTACAGCACAGGGATTTGCTGGCACAGCTGACGCTGGAGGCGAGGAGCCATCCAGATGATTTGGAGATCAGTGAATCTGAGGCAGGATTCTGGGCAACGTGACTCCCTCAAACGTGACCACAGCCTCCCCTCAGCAACCCCTCTGATTCTCTGGCATCAAGCTTCTGATCTCTGAGATCTCGGCGTCCACAAACATCCCGGGAATTCAATAGTCATATTGTTTGGTTAATACAGGCATCATTTCACATATTCATCGTGACCATAACCAATTTCCTTACGTTGACATAAATGCATCTCCATTGGTAATGCTGAGGCCAGTGTGTCTTAAAAAGAATCAGGGTTAAATGTACTTGTTTGCTATTTTTATGCTTCATTACAGATAGACAGCTTTTAGTTATACCAAGTGGGTGTGCTATTAATAGTCCTTTGTGCCAAAATTGTTTCTGTATGACTATGCAGGTATCTTCCATGTGTAAAAAAAAAAAACACTTTAAAACATTTTACATAAACATTAAAAAAACACTTGTTTTACACTAGTTTTAGAGAGTAAAGGTGACTTCTGAGTTAATTCTTCAGATGTTGTCCAAAAAATGGGCCGCAGGGGGGGGGGGGGTTGCTTGATAACAAATACTTACTGAAAGATGACATCAGGTAGCCTGTGTTCACCTTCCTGGTTTCGCTGAAGTTTGGCTCGATCTCATTCCCTTTCGCGTCGAACTTCCTTCGATGAACGCGACCGGTTTTAACGTACAGAACATAATACCGTTCCTGCTCAAGACAGCACACACACGGAAACCCAGAATTCCCCCCTTAATGAAGGCTCCACATCGACAGCAAACCGACAAGTCTCGAAAAACAAAAATGTGGCGGTGTGCTTTCACCAGTCCACTTTTGTAAAGATGCAGGAAAAACTTGGCATTTTTAGGACCACAACAGAGATATGGGGTACCTTTTCATTGCGGGCATCTGTAATTACGTGACGTGACACATCAATCAGCTGACCCTCTAAAATTACACCTGGACCACTGTGAAAATCAGAAAAGATTTTAGGCAAAACTTTGATTTACTCGAACCTGTAACATTGGCTAGAACTACACTTTAGGCTGCAGAAGATGCATCACGGGAAGTTCTGCTTCTGCTAAAATCAGGCGTGTTCAACGTGAAACGAATTAATCGTGACCTTGCGAGCTATAACTATTTTAAGGAAAACAGCATGCTAACGTATATCCCGTGAAAGGCGTGCGTAAATAAACATTTTTATTTAGCTTATAGCTAGCTCATAGGCAAATATTGGCAACCTGAAAGTTCACAGCGCTGGTAGTTAGAATTGAGTTTCCCCTCTGAAGATTAGAACTAATATCATTACCTCTGATAGGCTGAGGGCTGCCACTCGCTGTCTATTTTCTCATTATTTACAGGTTTATTCTGTAGCGCTGTGTTTTGATAAATTCGACTCATTGCAGCCTTCACCACTTTGCTCAGCTCCCGGGAATTTCTTTCCGCAACAAATATTCTTTTCACTTCCGGTTTCTCTTGAAATGGGGAAACGGTCACGCCTGCGAGACGTTTCCTCACGTGTAATTCTTAAGTGCAGACTTAAGATATTCTCTCTTTGCCGGAGAAAGAAGTTATTTTTGCGCAAAAGTTTGTTCTTCTTCATTTAAAGATTTCAGTCGCATGACAAAATTTTCAAAATACATGTCTCCCCCCTTTGCTGATATGGTATGCTCGCACACGATTCTGTCAAACCTCTGACAACCAAATTCTCTACTTAAAAGAATTGTTGTTAATTGGTGGGTCATTTGCTTCACATCTTTCTTAATGTATGCTACTTTGACAGACAAACGCGTAGCTTGCTAGGTTTTTTTAAAACAATGTTTTAATAATGATCTATATGTACATGTGAACTTGCAATTCTTTAAGCCGATCTCCTGGCTGCGGCGCTCGATGGTTTTTTTTTTATGGTAACAATACTGTTGGGTCACCAGCTGTGACTTTCGGGAAATAAAACCACTAAGTGTACATTGAACTCAAAGCCGAGACGAGTTTGTTGAGGAAGTTCTGTTTCCAATCGGGAAGACAGACTGAGTCCAGTAGTCCTGTTGTTAGGGGTCCTCAGCTTGCCACTTCTTGCAGATCTAATTTAATGCCTTTACTTGTTTGGATTTCACGCTCTTCTCAGATGCGTCTCCTGCTCGTTTGAGGCTCGTGCGTCTCTTGGGCTCACGAGCAGCAGCCTCCACGCGGTCCGAGGTTTGGCATTCACGGACCTAATAATAATAAGGCAGTTTATTATCAGGCCACAATAAGGAACAGAATGGCACAGCAACAGAAAAGTTTTTACACACACACACATATATATATATATTCCAGTACACAGTTGATACTAGGAATTAATATTTTAGTTGCCCTTTATAAGAAATTCACCTTTTCAGCTTCATCTGCATCTGATTTCTGTTCATGATTTTCGTCAGACAGGTTTTTCTCAATATTGGAGTCTGCAAAAAAAAGCTGCAGTGTTACCTCGCAGCAAACTACATACTGTGGTAACATTCTTGGAAATCAACAGACGTTTTACAGGGAAAAAAAAAAAATCAAGGATCCAATATTCCAGTGGAACTAAAACCCACAGCTATCCCTCTGGCTGTGATTTCCGGGAACAGATGCCATTACATTGCAGCCTTTGTCTGGAATGCCTACACTTCCAACAATGTCAAAACTCACGCAGTGCACTGGCCTCAGGTTCCCCAGTAGCTAAGTCTTTTTGTGTGTTAGGACAACGTTCAGTCCACTTGTTACTGATTTCCAACAATCTAACATTACTGTCGTCATCATTACAGCAGTGGCAGTCATCACGCTTCTGGAGGTGCAAGAGCCTCACGGTTTGCAGGGTGCTGGCCGAGCTGGATGCTCAGCCAGATGTTCCTCCTCTGAGCCCAGCCTCCAGGTGCCTCCACCTCATACAGCCGCTCTCTCTCCTGCTCGCGAGCCAGCAGGTACTTCCTGCACACTGGAGAGAGGGTGCGTCAGGCCTGCCTCGTTCAGCCAGCCTCGCTTGTGTGTGGTGACCACAGTGCGCTTAACTGAGATATTTAAGCACTTAATGCAGGGAGGAGTGCTTCCTGTGGAAGTGAAAGAGGTCTGCAGCTCTGTGAGTGACACCCACACCCCTGCTCCCGTCGCACAACCTGAACGGCCAACATTGTTACTAATTGTGAAATTGTTCTGGCAATTTGCCCCTAGCTCCACAGACAACAACGCTACGTACCCAGAGTCTCAGGGAGTGACGTTACCGCTGAAAGCGCTCTGCTACCTGCCACTGTAACGTTACCTGCTTTACACATAATTCACAGAAGCTCTGATATTCAGCAAAGACCAAGGGGAGATATTACCTGCTAATCACCTGTTCTTTATGTGATGAGATTTATCTACCATTTATCTAATGACTGAGGTGGCTAGACATGAATAGGCATATATTATCTCAGTTTACAGCCACGTTTTCACAAGTCATGTTGTCAGGTCTGACATAAAGCAGGGAAATGAGGCTTAAGACAAAGTAAAAGTCTATATCCAACACACAGTAATACACTATTACCCAGAGTCTGTGGAAGCCTTTAGAAATACCATAGGCTGTATCTTGAATAAAATATTATGAATTATTAGATTCAGCACTTGAGGCAAAGAGATGGATAACATTGTTGATACTGAACAGTAATGAAATTACACAAGACAGGAGGCTGTGGCCTAAAGGACCTTCATACACCAACAGACGTGATTGTGTGACTTCTGTATTTTTATATAGATACTGTATCTTCACCAAACATTCCTTGTCTTTTAATAATTCACCAAGACAGTGATTACAGTCTTGCACAAACAACCATCCCTGCTCTTGTTCTTGGCCATAACAATAGAAAGGTTCTCGTCATTAATAGCTTTATGACAACAGTGTCGTTCACTAAAGAGCTGCTCTTTGGCCTGCCGTGGAACAATGCATTCTTGTAGTGCTTTCATAATGAAAGGACAGGTGCCAACTGTTCTTCCAACATTTCGAAAATATATTTAAAATCGATCATAAAATAGAAAATAATTTAACTGTAAATGAAAACCTTACGCAGGAAAACCAGTACAGTATTTGAAATGTTTGGTGTCTGGTTGCTACAGAGAAGTAATGATTAGTGGGCCTGGACTCAGTGTGAGTTCAGTGTGACTCACCATGTTGCATGCTGGGAGACACTGGGCTGCTGATTCCCACCACTTCCTCATTAGTGAAGGAAGCGCAGAAATCCCCCAGCATCCGCAAAGCAAGTCCTCTCCTGCGAAACTGCATCCTCACAAAGACGGTGTCCAGCACAGGCAGCAGGTAACTCCGACTGGTGCAGCTGCCACACAGAGCACCTGGGAGCACGCAAACATGCGTGTTTGCCTTGCACAGCAACACAGGACTCAGACTCCCTTTCTGGGGGGATGGTGTGATGGGTGTGCTGGTTTTACCCTAACCCTCAGCTCTGGATTAGTGTTCTTATTTAGTCCTGCCATTTAATGGGTTTGGTGCTTTTACTGATAAAATTCATTAACTTATCATTCCTCAATTAACCGCCACATTACAACTGAAGACTGTGTGTGTGTCCCGCACTGAAAGGTGTTATGGCTGTTTATTTTATGAAATTATACACATCTGACCGGTCACTTAGACCAGTTAAGCCAGGGCAGCTGGTTTACACATAAAGCAGCATGTGCAGTGACTCTCCAGAAACTGAGTCTGATACTTCTGCTGTAGTGTAGAATATCCAACCATGGTTAAAAAAAAAACATCAAATGAAAGAAACATCACCAAATACATGCATACAGGAAATGAAAAGGTTTAGGCCTCTAAGTATAAGATTCCTAATGACACTGGCAGCAGAGTTCAAAACTACTTAAAGTTGGAAATATTTGTCTTGGAAATGCAGGAGAGTAGCCAAACTTGGCACTTCAACACCCTCTCTTAGCACAACATCCCTGTGTCTCCAGGAGTGTGTACTGTTCAGAATCTGTGTTAATGGTTAGCGAATGAAATATCGCAAAGGCTTCTGCTACTTATAACACACCAGTCATGACTGATCTTTAATATGAAGTTATGTTCAAATGGGAACTGAAGACGGTGTGAATGAAATACAGTTGCATCTGGGGCTTGTTTTGGAGTGCCGTGCTGCAGCAGTTCCCCCGGCACCAGCTGAAACCACATTCTGCTTTTTGATGGATGTTATTTCAGGCCACCTTTGGTTAGCGTTATTGGAACGTTAGTTTACAGTGTGCTGGCACTCGGTGCTTTGTAAGAAATTTTCTGCAGGTGTGATCCAGGTGAGTTCAGAGAGGCTGGAATTTAGGTCATGCCCACCTTTCTGTTTGATGGTGTAGAAGCCAGCTGCTTCCCCGTCCTGCCAGAGAATCTTGCCCACCTCACCCAACGGATGAGGGGTGAAGTAAGTGTCAGCTCCCAGGGGTCTCTCCAGCACCCCAAAAATAATCTGGCTGAGAAGGAACAGAACCACTCTCTCCCCCACTGACTGCACCTACAGATAAACTCGGGAGTCACACCGGCCACACCTGAGAGACTCATTCTCATATCAGCTAACAGCCTGTCCAGGGAGTGGGTGTCACCTTTACATGCCTATTACATAGTTCACATTTATAATCTTCAGAGGCAATCATGCAGGTGTGGTTCTCTGACTCGGCAATAATTTTGTGTACATACAACCCAACATCCCTGGTTTGGGAACTGTGATTCACATGTAGTTTCAGCATTCACTGGTCATTTATTAGGACATTTTTTGTTGTTTTGTTGGGAAGGAATGCCTGTTAAAATATAAATACATAAGTTATGTGGTGTCTACCGGTGCTTACCGTAACCAGCCCAGATCTCGACGTGTTGGAGGTCTTCAGGATGTCATTCACTGCCCACCATTTTCCATTCAGATACAACGCAACCACTGCTGGATTGAGAAGCACCGATGAAAACTGCCCCCAAATAACAGAGAGGGAAAACAGCGGAAACCTGCAGGATGAACAAGCGAAACGGGCTGGGCATCCTTGCCAACCACTTACCCTGGGTTTCACATCCAGGCTCAGACAGAGCCAGCACTGTGTGCAAGGGGTCGCCGTCACCAAACAGGGGCAGACGCTTCACGCTGGTGTGCCTCACTTCCACCTGTGCGCTCAAACAGGACAGATTTTTTGGGGGCATTTCAAACTTCTGAAACCCTTCACAGCACATGACATCCCTGTTAATAATTGATTATAAAATAATAGTTAATAATCTCTCTACATTAAAGACAGACAGACAATCAAAATACTAATGATAGTATCATTAATAATAATATCACATGGAATTAAATGTTCAACAACCTGTAGTATTGCTGACAAATTCATGCGTACGGACCTTTGCGCCACCTGGAAGAGGGAACCAGTTGCTCTCAGATGAGCTGTTTCCTGCCAGATATGCCATGTAGTCATCAGAGCTTTTCCTCAAGTCATTGTAATCCAGAGGAGACACATCAACAGGATACTTTTCTTCAAAGGAAGGAAAGATTCGATTTCATTCGATCCCACAACTCGAACTGACACATATCAGTGCAATGTACCTGTGAAGCTGCGGTGACAGCTAGAGTCAGAACCTGAAAGCAACATGCCCGGTTTTCTGTACGACGCGTTATTTTGCGCGCACCTTCAACAACAGCAGCCCCCGGTGAACTTCTGATTGGTCTGAAAATGTTTTGAGAATAACCTACTTGGCATATAATGAAGCTTGTTTATCTCTATCGAGTGCATTACATGAGAATGCGTTTGTATGGAACATATATGTAACTAGCTAACTAGAAAGCCTGCTAACAGATAACAGTGTGCTATCTAAAAAGCTGTCTGGCTACGCGAGTTTCCATATAACATTTCAACAGGTTTTCTTAACAGATTTTGTTAGCTTGGTAACCAGCTAGGGTATAGCAAGTGATCAAAAGTTTAAATGCATGTCGCACTCAGAAAAAAAAACCATAATGTTACCTTTACCTTACCTGGAAACGGAAAACACTTCAGCGTCGTTTCCATTTTCTACCTATGTATGCGTATGTCTTATGCAACAGCGCAATCTAGCGCTGGACATAAAAACAAACAGTGGTAGTAACTTTATTTTGCCCTGTTCCGAAGTCAATTTGTAGGCGTCTGTAGCGCTTAGTATTTAGGAACTAATATGTAGAGTGTTCACGGACAAAAAAAATATTTGTGAACAATTGCAAGAATTTAACACATGTTAAATTAATTTTAAAAAATGTAAATTAAACATTTTATAGATTAGCGTGTCTTCTACCATACAGACTAGGGCTTCTAAATTCTAATCGTGACGGAAAAGTGTGTTTAATTGTTTTAGTTCCAACTGGGTTCAATCAGTCAGGGTTGTATTGACCTTTTACTCGAATAGTGACCTCGATCTCGAGCTCCATTTGCGGTCCAATCAGACAAGTCCTGTCCACTGCTCGTGTTCGCCATTCAGCTCGGTATTATGGAGGTGAAAGAAAACCATCTAATCAAATAATAATAAGGTCATGCTCTTACACACGCTCTTAGAAATTGCGAACCTTGCATTGATGGCTAATTTGATAGAGCGGGGACAGTTAATCCTACCAAATATTTCTGTTAAAAGGACACTAATCCCACTCTACAATGTGATAGGCTACTTACAGACTGACTTGCCCAGTCAAGTATTATGCTACAGAAGGGATAGTCAACAAACAAGTCACCCAAATGTTTTATTACTTACTTGAGTGGAATTATATATCAGGGAACTTATTTGCCCAGTAAACACACTTATCCAATGCAACCTGTATATATTAGGCTATACATCATTCACTTATGCAGATGGAAATATACCGGCGCACTTAAGGGTACATCTTGCTCAAGGGCACGACTGTAACACAGATTCAAACTTTCCAACACACACGCGGTACACGAGTCTGCCTCCCAAACCACTGCACCACACTAGCAAACTACCTGACTGAAATTACGTAGCACATTCAAGAAGTTTTGTCTGGTAAAAGTTTGACATAACATGAAATCATATTGAAATACTGAAATTACACATTGAAATTATCATTCCCTTCGCGGCCTTAATGAGGCGAATCATACCGGGCTAATGAAACTGGGTCAATTAAACTTGAAATCAAGTGTCCAAAAACTTAATGGACCCCGGTGATATTCTGTACGAAAACGAACAGTAGGCTACATCTCAAATCCTGCCTGTCTCAATTAACGTGTATCGGACGTCTCCGGAGCGCGTCTATAACAGGCAGTAGCCACAAGATGGCGATATTAACCAGCGTATGTGGACATACACCTGATGGGTTCTGGTTTTTTTTTTCCCGTAAGTTTTTTTCAGAAAGTTCAGTAGTTGGAAAACATTTGTTGATGTTTTGTCTGATGTTTTGACATACTTTATCACAAGGTAATTAGGTTTAGCCTAATAACAAATCGCTCATCTTCACGCAGACGTCTGAAAGAGTAAGCCCATGTAAAGACTGAACGAGTCCAATAAAGACAATTGTCGTTAATTTTTCATAAATCCAGCTCACTAGTATTAAATGCTTTTGCAGCCACCACTATTAGAAGGACAAATCCACTGGGTTAGGACGACATAGTGGATCAGTGATTGGTTCCTGACACGCAATGTACGACTGACTTTGGGTTCGATTCTTGATAAAAAAAAATACACTTGTTAGCTGTGGATGTTTACTTTGGGGTAATGTTGACGCCACACGCGATTCCTCAGCACGGGCTGTCAGAGGATAATTTTAGCTCGCTGTAGCTTTAATGTTGTTGTTGGGCGGTCGTGTCTTGGTAATTATTGGAGACAAGCGTAGCTCCGGGTGTCCCATTAAATTCAGGGCCACTGTGCGCTGTTTCTCGTGTTTAAACGGCAGCGGACCCCCAGGCGGTTGTTGGGAGAGGAAGCTATCAGAGCTACCGCAGAGTTGCCCAATAGCATCACTGACCTTACTGCCGGAATGCGGCGTTTCCCACCGATACTGCACGCAACAACGTTTTTAATTATCACCGCTTGCGCTGTAGAGTGACTCTGCGCGGCGGAAGCCGGGCCAGAGTATTCGTTTATTTACACAACGCGCACAAATAAGGTGAATGCACGCTATCGGAGTAAACTCTAGCTCCAAGTACGTGGTCAAATGTTCTGATGTGTGAGGCTAGAGGTTCTTAAATTATTCCCGTTGTTTTTATTGGCTCCTTTGTAATAGATCTCAACTGATCATTCCGTGCGTTTTCAGACCCTCCTCACTCCAGCAAGCGGTATTCACTTGTGATCTGCAGCCAGCGGCCTGGTCCTTGTGAAATGTCTGCAACTACAACTGAAGTTTCGTCTGGCCTGTGCGTGTGATGGTGTTCTCCGTTGCGCTTTCTCTTCCTTCGCAGAGCAAACCGCAAACTTCCCACTGGGAAATAACAGACATTTCTGAAATTCCTCGCGCATGGAGAAGCCCCAGTCTTCATTGTGAAATCTGTTTTCGCCATGCCGTGGGCTCGCCAATGTAAGGGATCAATTGCCACTCAGCTGTTGGCCTGCTGAAGATATTTTGGCACCCGCGCCGCTGCGAAGGGAAGGAGCTCAGATGTAGGAGTTTGCACCCGGCCCGGCACCTGTGCGCGCGACTTGTGATTAATTACATCCCAAGGCGATACCCCACCGCACTGCTTCTGTCATGGAGATGGATTTACCGCATCCCCATACTCAGCTGTTGTTTTGGTGACATCACCAAGGGTAAAGTTTTAAGTTGTTGCGCCCCTTTCTCTTTGCTGAGAATTTAATGGTTGCAACCGGTCCAAACCGGTAAATTCCCAGTAAATTCATAACCTCCGTGGGAAACCTGAATTCACTGAGCATTCTTCTGAAGAGATGTCAAGGTGGTTGTTGCCAATCTTTCTTAATAGGTGGTTTGGAGTGCATTGGGGACAAGTTAGAACTAAACTGACTGTGTACCTGGTCTGTCAGATGCAGTTTGATCTACACCTCTGACCAGGGTTCAGAGGTTACGTGTAAATGCACAACTCAAGAGTTCACATTCTCCTGATGCTGTACATACAGCTATGAACAAAAGTCATTTGTTCAAGGCCAGGTTTGGGCAGATTTTTAGAGATCAGTCTGTACCTGTTTCAAATGCCTGGAGTGCGAAGGCTGTTGAATGTGTCCTCCACGATTACCGCTGGTCCAGTGAACTTACACAAAGATTTAGGGGTGGGGGTGGGGGGGGGGGGGCACAGTGAGGCTTCATGAAGCTCATAATCGGTGGAGCTATACCGTGCTGTCAATCACTGACTCAGTCACTGACTGACTGACTGCTGTCAAAGGCTGCTCACCACAGAAAAAACAGCACGATTGGTTCACACCATCGAGTCACTGACAGAACATGGTGGCTCCACCCACATTTGGGTTCATTAAGCTTTGCTCAGCCCTGATTGGCTCACTGAAGCCCCTGTATCCCGCCCTCAGTTGAAAGGGTCACGATTAGCATGAGAGTTAGGGTTAGCCAGTGAATCAGCATTTCTATTTACTTTGCCTCCGTTCTAGGGTCCCTCTAACTCCTACACTAGATCCTTAGTGTCATACTCAACATTGATATTCCATACGTGAGGAATAAAGAGATGCAACAAGTGAATTCATTTTAATGCCATACATTAACTGCATCCTCATACTCTACATAACTAGATAAGAATTACATAACTACCACAAAATTATCATCATGTACTGATACATGCTTTACAGCTCCTATGATAGAAGAGGTAAAAATGGATGCAGTTAATGAAAAGTGTAACCTAATGTATTTAGACGCATTTCTGGAATGGCTACGTAAACGTCAGCAGAAAGTGGGCTTTGTGTAGTTAATTTTATATGTGTCCAATCCAATAAAATGACCAGACCTCTGGATCAGATTAGATTAAAATTGACCAGGATTAAGTGAGCACTTTGACCCTCCTTAATCACAAATGACAAGACTGCTAATAACATCTTATTTATTCATTTATTTATCTCTCTATTTTCACTTGTCTTATTTTTGATCCTTGGTTTTGCTGTAGGGGAAGGCTCACATTCAGAATTAAGTATATCAGCTCTTATTGGTTGAGTGACCAAAATATCAATGGATATTGGCTCTTCTCTGTGTGATTCAGAGGGTCCATGAAATGGTTTGCAAATAGTGCTGTTCATTGTTGTTTTGCCTCCCCCTTCCTACATTTTGATAAAACTGTGTGTAGTTTCCATCTCCATGCCAGAAGCCAAAAAAGGGGGTGAAACTGAGACCCTTGTTTCACCAGTTCTTCTTTCTTTCATATCACATTGTGGAGAATATGATATTTGTGATACCATGTCGGAGCAGTTTGTCACACGCATTCAGGGCATTGAGCCGTGAGTCAGTGAGTCAGTGAGCCCCATCGGTGGGGCAGAGAGTTTGCACTGTGAGGATTCTTTGAGCTACTTGGTTCAACTTACAGGGCATCTCTTCTTGGGCATTATTAATGCTGTACCAGAATAGTGCAGTATTTTTTTCCAGATGTCATTAAATGTGTAGAAAACCACATGTTAAAAACACCCTATCCTTTTTGAAGAGTCTGAAGTCTGAAGACTTCTGTGGGTGCGAAGTGTCGTATCGGCTTTGTTTATTGTGTTCCTTCCTGGCGTAGATCTGCTTCTCAGCTCCAGCTGGAGCTGTTTGAAGTTAACCAGAGGTGACAACACATACAGGTGGTGCAGCGAAGGTATCATTATCATGAAGGAGATAAAAATGAGATGCGTTTAAGAGAGAAGTCCCTGTGCTTGTCCAAACCTATAACTTTGTTGACAGGCAGGCAGCTGCGTGGACACACTGAGGGATTTCTGTCTCATATTCTTAGTCTTGGCACCTCCAGTGACTCCTCTGGATCTGAAGGCCCTGAACCTTAAAAAATATATATTTTTCCATTTATTATTTTGATACATAACACTGCATACATGTATGTAGCAAACTGAGATTTACATTTTTGGTTAAAATATACTGTATTTAAATAATAATAAATAATAACTTGTTTTAAATCCCCTAGAACTGTTGTCATGGTAAAGGGAGCTTCTGGACTTTCAGAATGTGATGTTTAATGTCAGAGCTGTGAACGTTAGTATTAATGTTAATTAAATCCACATTCTTCCCCGAGGCAATGAGCATGTATGTATGTCTGCAGCCGGATGTTTACTACACTGCTGAAGGCAACAGAAGAGATGGCCTCTCCCAGGATTTGAACTTGTAACCTTCTGGTTACAGGTCCCGTTGCCTAACCTCTGAGTGAAACGGCTGCCTGATTCGTTGGAGACCCCCGAAGACGATGTTAATGAGGACGGTGCGGCGTGGTGGAATGCTGTGGCTTCAGAAGGGGAAGTGTATGTTATAAATGGTTCGTTCCGACTAGGGTTCAATCCACACCTCATGTTACCTGGGGGATTGGCAAAGTCGGCGGAACTTGACTTCAAACGTAATCCAGATGTCTAAATTCCAGTTTAATTATCTTTAATCGTGAGGATGTTTTCAGTTGCTTTCCTTTTGCTCGGGTTTGTGAATGAATAGTGATAGATAATCGTTGTGTTTTTTTTTTCGCGTTGTCCTCATCCCCCCCCCCCTTCGGAATTCTTTTCCTCCAGCTTGAGCACAATGAAAAACAAACACGCGCTCATTAGCATGTGCGATCCGCTGGCGGTAAACACGGTTATTTCTACGTGACTGCAGCGGGAGAATGAGGCCAGCCAGAGGCGGCCAAGGTAGGTGGCCCCGCCGGCCCCCTTTGTAGGACTCTGTTTATGCGGGTTTAACAAACGAGAGAGCCATTCAGCGGGGTCCATAGGGTCATGTCCGTACAGTGTGTGTCTGTTTGGCGGTTGGGCTGGCCAGTAGCGTTCAGCTAATTTTTTGATCGTCTGGCTTTAAAACAAAAATAGATTTACAATTCCACCATGCAGTTGTTTTCTGCTCCTCGTGACCGCTGAAATAAGTCCCATAATTAAAGCGTTGATCAAAAGGATGAGGGCTGTTTTGCCCACGGAACTCAACATTTTACCAGAACTATAAACATTCGTGTTTATATTTACTTCTACAATGAGTACAATTTTTGTTTTTTTTTTCTTGTGAAATTATTACTCAAACAGGTAAATCCATTTTCCATTTTTACAACGCCGCGTGTATTATCAGCATGACATTCAGAACAGTTTGCGTGAGATGGTAAGATATTTCAAAGGCAACGCTGGATAGCTGTAAGGGAAGATGGCACAGTCAGGAGGTAGATGCCCATATATGCAAATGAAAGCCTGTTTCACCCTCTCATTCCCCTCCTAAAGACAGACATGCACAGGCAGGCGCAGTGGAAGAAAACACCGGCACGCCGGCTCCTGACCTTTCCCATAAAGCCCGCTGGCGGCATTGATCCGTGCAGAGGGAAAATGCAGGTCGCCGCTTGACAAACCACTTCCTTTAACTCGCTCGCGCTCCAAACAACAGGTTGCTCGTAATTCCTTCGGGTAAGGGTGCAAGACACCTTTGTTCCGTTTTTTTCCTCTTAGGTCAGACGTATGAATCACAGAGCTTCTTTTGATCCTGCACCCGCTTCAAGGTGTTCGCCTCCTTTGGGCTATGAATCTCAGCTCGGCAGACAGCTGTTAGATAACTTTGATCTCACTTTTATAATACGTGCTTTGGTTCTTTGTGGTTTCGTACTAGTGAATTACTGTAAATTCCATGATGATGATGTCACCGAGGTCTCATAACCACATAACTGACCCTGGATCAGTCTTTTGTCGGCATGGTATGTGGGAGTGAAGCACGCACAAAAGCTACAAGCTGACAACAAAGACAGACACAAACCACTTGGGCACAGTGGTAATGCAAGTGAAAAATAATCTATAAGAGGGAGGTTTGGGTATTCAGCCAGCAGGGATTAGGCCTATCTCTGACACTAATGATAATGCATTGTGTAATATGTTAAAATACAGTCTTGCTTGACAATGATGATGATCAGAACTATTATTGTATTGCTTTGTTCTCATTATTATAAACAGCAATAGTAATTACAATATATCATCAGCAGCGTTATCTGGTTGGCTACAGAAAAAGTATGAATATTTGCAGTTATAATATTCATTTTGACGCCAGATGGCGCCCAAAACAAGAACACGTGTGTGGGAGTTAAAGTTGACAGTAGTGCAGGATGAACACAGGACAGATGACGTCAGGTCGCAATGTGGCAAACAAGTACGGTAAGATCGAAGCTTTTTCCATGCTTGCAGAATGCTTTATGACCAGCAGGTAATTTGTTTACACTTGCAATCGATAAGACTGTGTCATAATTCTGTAGAAGACTTAATTCACTTAAAATCTGCATTAAATACACAAAAATAGATTGAAATCATGGAAAGCAAATTAATTGCAAACGCTGCCAAAGTAGGTAATTAAAACTTCTCTTTCACTTTGGAATTGTGTTACTTTTTTACTTTTTTTTTTTTAAAGTTTTCCTTCTCCTCTGATGCCATACTGGATTTTGTTGTTCTAGATGCAGATGGTACATTGTGGAAAAAAAAAACAGGCAAAATGAAGGTAAATCAAGCAGGAGGTTACAGCCAATCAAATCACCAATATAAGCATCATATAACACATCAATAACACTTTCATAACACTTTCATTCTTACTCTTTAGTGGATGCCTAATAATGCACCTACATAAACATATACATAGTTTCCATGTTGTGAACTGTCAGACAGTATGGCTTGAATTTTTATTTTAAACAGTTTTATTATCATTTTTATTAATTTTCAGGAAATCAATAACTGGAGCAGTTTCCATTGAAAATCTGATCAGCTAGTTCTGTTGAAGGTTTCATTACCAAGAGGGGTATTGCAAGTCATGGACTCAAATACGGTCCACTAGCTGTGTTAATCAAAAGGCTTCCCTGTGACCAAACACCAGTGTGCTAAAAATCAATCCTATTTTTATTTTACACTTGAATGTGACATTGTTTTTGAGGAACTAGACCCCCAAAGCCTGGGTCAAATCTTTAAACACAAATTTAATTGTAATTAAATACATGTATATATTTACCCACTACATATTTAATGTAATTACATATTACTTTACAGTTGGACACATTTAAAACATTTATACATTATCTGGTTTTACAGCTGAATATTTACTGTGGCAATTCAGATTAGGTACCTTCCCCAAGTGTTCCATCAGGGGAGTCAACCTTCGGTTTGCAAGTGCTGTTTCTCACCACTGCACCACACTGCTGCTTGGGTCTACTGTCAGGACTTCTGCAGTCCGCTGGAAAACAAGTCAGGACTGATCCTCTTATAGCATCTCTCACAACCCAAGGCATCTTTTCCTGCCCTATACTCTTAATAAATTGTTGGTATAGAATTCACCCATTAATTCTTCTTCTGTGGAAACCTCAGACCCCACATTGAATTTGCACTCAACTTTGAATTCAAATTCCATTTACTATGCAAACTTTACAAGCCCCTATGAATTCTGTAGTCAGTTTTTTTTCCTGTGGAGAAGTCAGTGAAATTATTGAACTGTTAATGGATTCTATATTTTACCCAAAAATTTGTCTGATTAATTCTTTCCAGTAATAAATGTGAATAGGCTTGCAAGATTCTATCTTGTAAAAATGTAAAAGAAAGTATATGAAAGTATAATATTGACTCTTTTGATAAAATAATAATGTTGTTGCAGCACTGTCATTATCATCCAACTAAGAATAATTTTACAAGTCAGCTGTGAGTATTGTATTTTATCAAATACTTCAGTTAGAGTTGACTTCATAAAGTTAGATACAGTATTAAATATCTACTTTACGTTTTGCAAATGTTTTACAACTCTTCGATTTCTGTAAAAAAAAAAAAAATACACATTTTACATATTTATTGACGCTTACACTACTGATAGTTTAACTGAATGCCAAATCATTAATTATGATCAAGGACAAAACATCGATAAATTAGCATGTAATACCAACCGAGTGTTAACTTCCGTTAGTTAATTCTGCACTGTAAGGACAAATAAACAGCTATATAAACATACTGTATCTTTCATAAATCAGTGTTATTTTATCAATACAAACTGGCTACAGACACAGTTACATAGACCTGCGTTTATTTCTTCTGAGGATTTTTTTTCCTCTGACGCAGCTACAAACACCATGTATGCGAATATAATCATTCAATCTGTGCCCTGAAACTGGAAATAAATCAATCATGCAACGTGCGACAGATTACATTCTTAGATAAGTAAATATTTAGTTTATTAATATACAAAGTAAACATAGTCTGGTATGCTTGCTGCCTGGGGCGTCACGTTCGTTGCTTACCTTATCAGTTGTGGCCGGATGGGGACTCTCTCTGCTCCATGCAGTTGAGCGAAAATCCACGGCGGATTTTACGTTTCGCTGTCGCGATCCCTGTGTCACGGGCAAAATATGTGCATTCAGAATGTGGGACTGGGGATGTACCCGTTCATATTATATTTGTCACCATTTCCAATCGTTTCCTGGTTCATTAACAGTTGTACTTGGAGACAGTTATTTTATAAGCAGAATGATAAGTAGGCAATTCGTTTCGGTACTCTCTTCCCAAATTATATGAGAACTTAATTGCTTTAGTAGGCTAAATAGCAATAAATGTTCTAATGTATAACGCTTCATGGAATGAACTCCATCCTGCAGTCGTTGACTAAAGATAGTATGCTGCCAAGTATTTTCTCATCACATGCAAAAGACGGTAAACTAATGATGAATGACAATAATCAAAAGGGTTAAGATGTTATAAACGTCTGACTCGTTAAAATGTCTGCTCCCTTTTAAAAAAGGTGGAGAACATATGGTTTATTTGTTTTACGTTAATATACCGAACATACCCTGGTTGGAAGTTATGGGAATATTTTACAGTGATCTTATAGCATTTTGCTTGTGTTGTACTCTGTCTCACTTGTAAATTGCTTTGGATAAAAGCGTCTGCCAAATGAATAGGCCTAAATGTAAATGTAAATATCCCAGACAAACAGCTTTGTATAGTTAAACAATGTGAGCATGGGTCATTTTTAAACTATGGTTACACCTGTGCACCTACACTGATGGTGTACGTTTTAGAGATAATCTGGGACAGATATAGTTAGGGATGGGAGCTACTTTGCGTTTTACTGCAGTGATATATTAAATTGAAGGTCTCTGAAAAAAATTCACCCTTTAATCCTGGCAATGAGAAGACGCTTTTTGAAAGGCGTAAGGACGCTTCAAATTACAGGTCAATCGTTAATATTTTTAATATAATCAGAGAGTACCGGCGTAGTTTATTATTGGTACTGGTGGTAACGGAGTTAAGTCTACTGCGGTTTTTGAACCGCGGACTGCGTAGCACTAGAGATACGATTGGGTCTACAAGCTCAAGACTGATCACAACCTACTAACCTTGGCTCTGGAGAGATGGATGACATTAGCGGGCGCTCACGGGCTCGCGCACGTCCGAGCTCGGGCTCCGCTACATTAGCATTATCAGATGCAAGTGAGGTGCACGCGTGCCGGAGCAGCCCAGCGGAGGTGCAGCTGTAAAATGTTACCCCAAATGTCTACGGAAAAGGCGCAACACTCGATCTCATGGAAAATACATCATTCTTTAATTGAGCTTTTGACGTAGCAATGCGGCCATTACTGCAGCTTTCACTAGATTAAAAACAGACATGAAACTTAAAGGAACGTAAAGACCTACTGCGGGCTATCCTAATTACGCTCCATGCTTTTAGAGAACATAAAGACCGTAAATGAGGCGATCTCAATAACGTGCCATGCTTTTTGGGAACATAAAGACCACCATTCAGTTTGTCCTCGTCGCGTGCTCTCCGTGTCTGTTTTAATCTGATGAAGGTCACTGAATGGTTGAAGCGTCAAAACACTTACATCTTAAGCATTTTCTGGTTTCTTTCACTTTACCTTTTTCAACAGAATTTTGCTTTAGGTACAGTTACTGTATTTAGCACACAGTCGACCAAGAAGTCACTATCTTACTCGTTTGTAACCTCGGGCAAGGTCCTTAACTGGAATTGCTTTAGTAGGCTATATATACAGCTGTGTAAATGGGTGATATGTAAGACATTTAAGTCACTCTGGATAAGCGCGTCTGAGGATACTTATTGTAAAAAGATTCCTTTATTTCCGAAAGAAAGTACCAACAGTCCAAACAGATGACGCATTATCATAATGGCTCGACAAACAGCAGATTTAACTTAAAGTCTGAAAAGTAGATAATGTTAAGAATTCTAAAATTGTAATCCTGTAATTATGCTTCATTCAGAATAAATAAGAATCTGCAATGATGTATGACTTTGTGGAGTCTTACCTTCTCTGATATTGTAGTGTTGTTATGCTATATTAGATATACTGCATTATTTCCGCAAAAGGTCACTTTGCCATTTGAAGCCATTACGCCTGGTCTTTTTGTGCTAAAAGTACACATCAGAACAATAGACTGTTCTTACACGTAGACTTTTGTTTAAAAAAACAGTATGATTCTGGTAGGGAAATTGGCGCAACAAGCAGAGAAAACGGAGTTCTTCGAAGCGAAGTGTGTAGCTCTGCTGCAGAATTTGGTGTTAAGCAGTCTAAAATGCTGCTGAAATCTGTAACTTTGAAGAAGTTTTGTTAACAGCAAAAGGACAGGTTATGGTGTAATTGTAAGACTGACTATGACTCTAAGATTTTTTGCAAAAGCATACTATTCATCTTTCCGTAAACTTACAGGTATAGGCACTCAGGTGATTGTCTCTAAAATGACCGCTTTCACAGTCGAACACAAACAATTGTTGAACTTGGTGACGAGTAAAAACTCAAGGTCAGTTCAAGGTGCCGTCCGACACCGGGTGTTGCTGGCGAAGGGAAGGGCATCTGGATTGCTAATCTTCGTATGTATTGCAATGCGGTGGACTCCTCTTACGACCGTCCAACACCACGAATTATTTCGTTTGCATGTTAAATTTGGTGGTTAAAACGCGCCAAAGCAATCACAGCAACCTGGTTAATGTATTGTCCAATTAATGAAAAACACATAATGCATTTCTTAGTGTGTGAAATCAATTAATCTACTAAAATGACTTCTATGGGGCAAAATTACGCGTGTGGTAAAAAGCAGCAGCGGGAGCGCAGGCTTCCGCCGAGCACGCAGGAATCCATCCCGGGTTTTAGTGGGTGCCCTGGCGATCGCGTGTGCGTCTGAGTGAGAGGAGCGGAGGCTTGTTTACAGCGCTGATTCCACGGAGGAAAGACCGACGGCATAGACTGGCTTTTAGTGTGTCCACAGGCGAATGCTGCCGAAACCGAAAAAGACACGAAACAGACGCATGTTCACCTTTCTGAATGTAAGGAAGCAGTCCAGCGCACGTATATGACCCAGCGGAAGCCTGCAGACTTCATATCGCCGTTCCTGCGTGGCAGAACCGGACAGTTTTCAGCTGCAACGCCGACCGACTGTGCAGACAGAGAGGGAGGGAGAGGGAAAAAGGGGGGTGCAGCTGGTGAAACCATTTTTGTCCCGGCGGATATTTTGGATCGAGGACCGTTGAAGAGGCTCATTGAGCGAAGGAGTAGCGTTTTCATTCATTTATTGAAGCCAGCCATCACAAAGCTCAGGACCTGGCCCTTCGACAGCTTTCCACGACCAGTTAATTCACAATTGGTCAGGGAAATTTGCGGATACATATATTTTGGGCTTGTTTTTTGGTCTGCTGCTGTTGAAAACGCTAGCTAGCTTAGCTGGCTATCTTAGTGTGCTGCTTCTCTGGTGTCTCGAGAAATGGAGTCTGAAGATGCGGTTTACTATCAGTCGAGTAGAATCTGTGACTCCTGTAATTTGATAACCATCCAGACATCATTTTATCGTTGGCAAAAATAACAAAACCTTTTCAAGTTTTTTTTAAATTCCCATATTTTAGTTTTGATTTGAGGTTAAATATTTGTTGATTTAACTCGCCCGATTTACGAGTCACACTGCAGTTTTGCAGTAAGGTTAGCTACGGGAAGATTGAACTAATGTTGGCTGGCACGACTTGCCCAGCCAAAGGAGTCGCGAGCTAGCTACGCTCTTTAGCTGGCTGAGTATCCTATGTATTTGACTTTTTGGGATCCGTGGGGAAGCTGTCCTGTTTAATTTGGTACAACTTCGTTTTTTGGGAGGGGGCAATACATTCGCAGTTTTTTCGCTGAGGGGAATTCATTTAACAGGAATGAGGTCTGGAGGAGGAAGGGAGAATTTGACCTTGTTTTGGGGTCTGCTGCTCTCCGTCTCCGCGATATGTTTGTGGCCCGCTAATGGAGAAAGTAAGTAGCTTTTGCTTTCTTGTATTTTTTTTTTGATACCTCTCTTGCAATTTTAACATTATTTATTTTAACTCGTTTGTTTTTCCCAAGGTTTGATTCCAAAGACGTAAGATTAGCGTGCCACATGGCCGCAGTTTACATTTTAAATATCACAATTCGTTTTTAATGTAGTTAGTCTAGATTTCTTACAGTGGAGTGATCGTAGCAAGTGGCTAGCAGGAATTTTGTTTTAATGCAAATATGATGACTGGCTGCAATGAATGGGTACACAAGTCGAGATAGTGTAGATAAGTGAATGACTTGCAGTTATCTGAGGACTTTGTAAAACATTAGCTAAACGCTACCTTATTTAACTACCCACCATTAACAAGCTTTTTAAAACGTTCCCTTTGCTTGCAAATTAGCTGCCCAACTCTACTTTGGTAAAATATCTTACTCACGTGGTTATCTAGCTATACAGTAAAATTATGACCTCTCGCGTTCGCTGTATTATGTTGGTTGTGTAGAGTGTCAGTCTGTGATATAGCAAGTTTAAGCACATGTGAGTTTACTGCAAATTCCAGGTTTATAAAGTTACTGAATAGCCAAGACAAAATGTCACGGGACTATCGTGTTTCTAAATGAATTGCTATAGGTTGCCTAGCTAGCCAGGCTAACGTACCCGTTAGCGATACTCACGAACTAGGTCACAGCTTGGTAACGTTACTGAATTTCAAGTGAAATATTTTTTGAGGTAGCAAGTGGTTTTAAAAGATTCAGAAAAGTGTTTTTGAAAAGGATAAATGTACAGTCCAAGCTGGCTATCATGGCTGAACAGTTACGTGTAGGTTACCTACCTAGCGAGGTAATTACAGTGCATGGATGTTGAACTTGCAAGTTAACAGCCTGTTAGGTAGTCGGCTAGATGCTCGAATATGTAGTAAGCCAGCCAGCTAATACATGTAGGCCAAGTAAGGAAATATTTTATCTCACTTTCCCTCGAGAATTTTTTGCAGCTCCCATAGATATCGAGCTTGATTGCCATGCGTCCGGCTCTGACGCTTTGTCTTAATTAGCTAGTTAATTAATAATAAGTTCTGAAAAACTTTTACTTTTAAAGTGCGTGCTAGAATAAAGGGAGGTAATATGTAGAACTATTTTTTCGCTGTGCTGTATTGAATATTAATAGTTTGCACATGAAACTGATACTTTTAACTTCCAAATTTTGTGTTTATTGGCGTAAAAACTGAGAGGGCGCGCGGTCAGAATATCAGATGCTGCAGACTGCTGCACGAGCCGACTCGTGATGTTGCGTCCGCGCGTGGCGTGGGCGAAAGGGATGAAACTGACCATGTGGTCGCATTTTTCGTGTCGATTGCGCGCTTCTATCTTTAACAGTTTAAACGTCGATGACATTTAGTAAATTAGTGGTGCCGAAAAACACACATAGTACTGAATGTGTTCGTCAGCATCGCCTTTGCATTCGCGTAATTGTATGCAGCGGATCAGGAACCTAAATGCTGTACAGATAAGCAGTTGGTTAATGGTTCCATACACGGTTCTAATAACGGTGGGCTACAAATTTAGTCTTTTAACAACTGCGGACTTTTGGATTTTACTATTTGCAATGAAAGCAGCCCAGAGATTGACATCGGTAACGCGAACTGCTGAGTCCTTGCATCGTAGAACTGCCAGAATATTATTGAAATATCACATAATATGCCACTATTTTAGACTGTTATGTTTACCTCAACCTGTAAGAATAGAGAAGGTCATATCATATCATATCAATCATAGCTATCTTGGTGCAAGGTGCTAAGTGGTCCTGTGTTCGGTGGAGACCCGTTTTACACAAATGTTCTGCTCAAACACCAGTGTTGGAGCTTGATTCTGTCCATATAACACAGAAGGCGGTTCAGAGTTTATTTCGCCATCAACCCCTGCAGTGTGTTCCACAAGCTCGTTCAAAAGCACTACAGCGCGTGTATTATAAAACGCATTTACAAGCCGTCCCGAGAAATGCAGCATGTGTTTTAAGGGCTGTTCCCCTAGAGCGCCCTATAAAAGTGCGGGAGAGACTTCGCTGAGATTGAGCAGGAATGAATATGAGGGCTACTACAACTGGCGTCTGGCTTTTGCCCAGTTTACGAGGGTTTAGTTTTGGTTTTCAGTGAACAATAACCGACATTATAGGATCCGATAACGAGACTGATCTCGACCTCAGAAGAGCAAAGCAGAGAAAGGGAAGTTGAAAAATCTCATACCTGGATTACCGGTGTAACTCATAAAAATAAAAAAAAACAGCTGTGTATTTAATTTAATTTTGACACATTTGGTCTGCGTTCTTGAGAAAATGCTGTTTTATACCAAGTCCTGTCACGTCACTATTACATTAGAATGGCATGATGGCTATTTGGACGGTTAGACACTGCCAAAGATGTAGCGAAATATACAGATACTACTGCTAAAGTAGTTCTCTTCTACATCAAATATCTGTAAAATGGAAACAGCCAATTGGCTATCTTTTTGGAAGACACCTATATTGGATCAGGACAAGGAGTGCTCCCCTCCCTTGGCTCTGAATTCTGAAATAAATCTCCTAGAACATGCCCACTTTCTGCAAGGGGGTCGGGAGTTACAGCGTACTGACGGTTTGTGTTGCTAAGCACAGTGCAAATGCAGAAGGATTTATCTTAGTCTTAGCTCTCTTTTTCCACCCGGCACTTTTTCACCTCTGAACATACCTCAGTTATTTGCCATTTTTTATCCTCCATTCCGCAGTTCAGTAATCCCTGTGCTAAAGTGCAGGAATCAACGTGTATCTGGTAGCAGGTACGCTAATATAGGGCTTACCCTTTTTGGACCGTATTGAATTCACCATTGGTGCTTCACTAGGGAGATGGTTTGTCTGTTTGCTTGTGGAAAGAAGTTGCTTGTAATGTGTGGCATCTTTCATCACTGCTTACACTTGAGTTTGACCATTGTTCAGTAGCTAAAGACACCACTTTGGCTGAGTGCCTTGCAGTCGGTTGGACTGCACCCACAGTGCCATATTGATCTCACCAAGTGCCAAAAAGTGCTAGAGTGAGCAGAGTAAGTGTAGGTGGGAATCGCCTAAAATTTTTACACTCTTGTCACCTTGCTTTTTGGTGGAGGGGTTTATGACAGAAATTTTAAACAGGATTTCCATGCGCATAATTGCATTCGTCTGGAACTGCGTTCTGGACAGTTTCATATTTAAATTGGCAGTGTGGTTTCTCTGGTGAGAGGCAAGTGGTCAATAGTGAATATGACCTTAGAGCAGAATTTACAGTCCTCGTTAGCTTGAATAGAGGGGACTTGGCTGCTTTATTTTGCCAGCTTTGCCCCCAACTTCCTTAACTCCAATGTTGATTTCAAATATTTAACCCATCATGTTTTATTTCTTTGGTTATGACTAAGCAGATAAAGGAAGGGTAATCTCTCTCACTCACTCACTGAATTATGGCTCCCCCAAAATAACGGCAGTATCATCCTTGTACCATTAGATGGCGAAAAAAAAAATTCAAATAAAGACATCCAGCAAAGTGGCCACAGTTGTTGAATAGTGCCTGTTCAAAGTGTCAAATGTAATACAGCATACAGCCTGTCAAGATCTGAATATACAGTGTGTCATGCTGAAAACTCTTAAATTTGTTGAGGAGCCATGAAATATCGGTTTACCAGTGGAAGCCCTCTGGATCCAGAGCCTGCATTCGGGAGTGTCTCAACTCTTAAAATAATAAGGTCGATTTGAAATGTATAGACCTTAAAAACACATTTGGGTTTGGCTGTAAGTGTTTTGGCACTGATGGACCTCACTTGAAGTATTAAGCCTTCACAGTATTTTAACCTTTATTGCTGTTGGTTAGGCTTGCCGTGTTAATTTTTGTCAGCACCGTAGCCACAAAGCGAGCCTTCTTTCTGGTGAGGTATGAGAGCCGGGATTCTGTGCAGCCAGGCTTTCAGAGCACATGACCTGCAGAGTCACCAACTCTACAGCCTTGGAGTCATTTTCCTGGATGCATTTTTGGTTGCTTTTTCACATTTTATCAACACAGTTGGTGCGTCGTTCGTGATTGGATACATCTGTTTCTTTGAGGTTTTGGCTTCCGTGCAGAACTCTGAGATTCTCTGGTTGAGAAGGTTTGATTGGCTGGATGGGGTTGGGTGATGAGAGTGTGATAACCTCCTGCCCTCTTTGAAGGCTCTGCTTAGACTGAAGGTCTGAGTTTACTTCACAGGGTCAGTCAGCCCCTCCAGAATCACTGTCCTTGGCTTATTGATTACACAAGTGCACGCACACAATAGCATAAATGGTAAATTAGGTGTTGATATGAGGAGTCTTTATTTTGACATATATTCATCTTCTTGTCATTATTATTATTATTGCCCCCGTGTTCTGTGTGCGCTCGCCTGGGGGGGGGGGGGTCTTCTGCAGATGTGTCCTTACCAGCCCAGGGAGTGGGGGGCGTGTATACCTGCTGTAATGAAAAGGACATTAATGTGCAGAGATTCACAGAGGAACTGACAGTCCAGCGTGAAAAAGGAGGAGCCTCATTGGAACGGCGTCACATTGGTCCTCCATGCCACTGGCTGGAGCCATAGCAGGGGTTTACATATCGAGCTGTAGTCCACTGAACTCCATCAGAGCTGAAACGGGGGTCTGCCTGAAGATAAGACTCACTGTGTGTTTTAAAAAAGGGCTAAAATCCATGTGAAAACGGATCTGTCTCTTTAAGACGAATTCTTTGGACGTTACCTGTCATCATTATCATCGCGATGTTTTCCGCAAGACTCCCCTGACAGCTTCATCTTGGCGGAAAGATTTTTCTCAGAAGCGTTTACCGGTCTTTGGAAGGTAGCCACGCATGGGACCTACCTGCCAGTCTGCACCTCCGCATCCTGTGATCGCATGATTTTGTCTCTCTGTTGCATAACTGCCAACGCTGCAGTGCTTAAACAGATTGAAAAGATCCTACAAGCGTTTGTGGTGCAATTGAAAACACAATACGTTTTTAGAGTCACGATGTAGAAGCTGGTGTAGGATCGTGCCCTTCCGCTAGGGTAAACACCGCCACCGCGCCTACTGGACCATTCCCTGTGGTGTGGATTTTGTAAATGTCTAAACCAGTTCAGTAAATTGGGTGATGCTTAGTTCTCAGTGCAGTGCATTTAAAACGTTGCCTTACCTCATTTGGATCGCATTGAAGGGTATTTCGTTTCACGCGTTCAGGAGCAGAAAAAAAAAGAACGAAAGACGCTGTCAAAATCTGTGAATGTAAAGTCGGGATACGACTAAAGCCGAGTGTAGCTGCATGAGAAACATTCCCAGCTAAGCCAGGGAGTGGCATGCTCCAGCAGGAGTCCCCTTTGGTCTTGTATATGTTGTATGCTGTTAATTTTAATAACTTGGTCGGGCTTATAAAATGTAATTATGCCCCCTTTCAAGTGCGCCTGCAGTAAAGTTTCCAGGCCTCGGCTTCCAAGGATACAGCAAACAAGACTCCCCCGATTCGTCGAGAGAGAAAATGCAGAGCGTGTAAAAATAGAACAGGTAAAAATACCCCAGTGAAGCGAAACAGACCCGGTTCTGTTGGACGCAAGAGTGAGCAGTTTGTCGACTGTGTGTGTTGTTGGGTTTTGCCATTCGGGGCCGGCGGTCGCCGTGCCGACGGGCTGCTGAGAGATGCTCCTATCGGGTCCTGACTCCAGTGGCTGTCTGTCACTCACGCCAGTGAAAGTGTGCCTCTTTTGGGGGTGATGTTAGACAGAGTTTTGCCTTCTCTCCTGATGGGGAAGTGAGTGGGAGATGGAGTCTAGGGGTCAGGACCATAAGCACAGTCTTACTACTTGAAGGTCATTTTTTTGTTGTTAAATTATATATTTTTTTTCAATCTGCAGATCTTATTCCCTCCCACAAACCCAGTGTGTTACCTGATGGACGGTGACAGTTGGTTCTCTGAGGAAGGGGCATGGTGTTGGAATACAGTGATTGGATGGTGTCTGGTGATGTGGGCGTGGAAGAGCATTGTTCCCAGCTCTGATCAGAGACCTGGGGGTAAAGGGGTTTGGCCACCTCTGCATTCACCAGGATGCACACTGACCCAGGGCTCCTGCAGCTCAGACCCGGGTTCGAGTCAGTCTACATTCCTTCTTGTGGTGAACTGTAGGAATTGTAGTTTATAAAAACAGTCGGGACTGAGAGAGTATTGGAGCATCGCTGTGCTTTTGGGTGAGTGCACAGGATGTCGCTGTGAGACGAGCTTAACATACAGCGGGGTATTCCAAGAAAACGGGGAAAAACGGCAATCCTTGGACAGGAAGGGAAGGCGTCTGCTAACTGAATAAAAATGATATGAGAGATTGCCGATGCAGAGGGATGCGAACCTTAAGTAACACTGAATGGATTGCAGCTGTGGAGCACTCAGCCCAGAGCAGTGCTGTAAAGAACCCATCCCAGAGTACTTACAGCGTTACTGTAGGGTCAGGTGTGCTTTCCTTTGATACCGATCCAAATAGTCCGCTCATTCTCCAAATCCGCTCATTCTCCGTCAGTCTGTCATTCTCAGTCTGTCTGTCGGTCTTACTTGGCTGGTGGGTTTGATGTGTTCCAGCAAGTGTGGGTTAACAGAGTTTAAATGGCTGTGAATTTAGTTGCCTTGTACGCTCAGGTGTAACGTTGCTTTCTTTGACTGTTCTTTG
The DNA here is from genome assembly GCF_013368585.1 of Megalops cyprinoides. Classification (NCBI taxonomy): domain Eukaryota; kingdom Metazoa; phylum Chordata; class Actinopteri; order Elopiformes; family Megalopidae; genus Megalops; species Megalops cyprinoides. The sequence continues at coordinate 1,811,800 of NC_050590.1, forward strand.
TCCAGAGCAGCTTACATAGTCGTTGTGGCGTGATAAATTGCCACAGTGGGAGCAGCAGGTTTGAGCGCTGAAGGACTGTGTGTGCATAACCTCTCCAGGGTTTAGTCGTTTTTCCTCAGCTGAAGGTTTAAAAACGACTCTGCACTGTCTGAATGAGGTGACCACCAGTGAAACTGAGCCGGTGAGGTAGCAACCTCACGGTCTGGTGGTAAGTGTGTACCTGTGGTGTCGTCTCCTGGACTGAGAGCATGAAGGCCCAGCCTGACAGGGCGGGGCTGTGGGCAGGGGCTTCCTGGCGTGGGCAAGGCCGTGGCTGTTGGCAGCCTTTGGATTCCTTTACGGTGAGGTGGCTGTTTGCTTGGTGCCATTAGAACTGGGGAGAGAGCGGGTGGGGGGGCAACTGTGTGTCTTCTTACCAGCGTTACCTGTGAGAGTTGGATAATAATTGGATAATTCTGTCATTCAAAGGGGTTGAGTGAAAAATGAACAGTGGTTGAGATTGCCCAGGTTTCTTTTGAACAGGATAATAAAATGAAGACCTTACCTGCGATAGACCCTCAGCTTACCTGAAGTGCTGAGTGCATTTGGGCCAATCAGAGAGCTCATCTGTCACTACGGGGGTGTGGCCTACTGGCCGGGGAACGGCCCTGCTCTTCTGCCTGCCTCGGAAGTTTCCGGAATTCCTGCTGCTCAGTTTGGCCAATGAGAGTAGTGAGGGTGGAACAGGGTGTGGAGAAGCAGGCTGGACTCACGAGCGCGTTTCACCGATTTGATCTGCCCTCATTCTCGTCCCGATAAAACTCAACAGGAAGTGCTCAGTTTACTCAACCCAGATTTTTTTGCATTGGAATCAGTTCAGCTTTTTCGCGCCACGCAATCACAACCAACATTCATTTGCTTCTTTTCGCATGCAAGGCTGAGCCAGCTGTGGAGCTGGGATATTATGGCGATCAGGTTTGTCCGGGAGACAGTGGCCCGAAAACAGTGGCTGGCGTGTCTCTCCGGGAGATAGTGGCCCGAAAACAGTGGCTGGCGTGTCTCTCCGGGAGATAGTGGCCCGAAAACAGTGGCTGGCATGTCTCTCCGGGAGATAGTGGCCCGAAAACAGTGGCTGGCGTGTCTCTGGCGAGCAGGAAGCTGCAGGAGTAACAGCGATAAAGGAAGGACTTCCTCCTCCCCTCAGGCTTAAACAAATCCTCCCAGTCAGCACGATGTTGTGGTGTAATGGTGATCGTACATGCAAATATGAATATCTCACAACTAGTGGCATTTGAGTTAAAGTGATGGTTTTGTCACAGTTTAGACCTGCTGCTCTGTACTCTGTGAGCCTCTAACCTTGGGCTGATGTGAGGTAATTGTTCTGTTTTTCTGAACGTGTTTTGCTCTAGAGGCTAATCAACATTTTTCACTCTCTTGAAATGAGTGGCTGGTAGTTTTATAGATAAGGTGCCAATTGCCTCTGTTTTGCATTGTTATGGCTGTTTATGCCAGATATGATATTCCTGAATGGAATGAGGCCTTGGCCTTTTGTATTTGTGTGAGAGTGCGTGTGTGTATGTGTGTGTGTGTGCGCGTGAGAGTGTGTGTGTGTGCGCGTGAGAGTGTGTGTGTGTGTGTATGTGTGTGTGTGAGAGTGAGAGAGAGTGTGCATGTGTGTATGTGTGCGTGTGAGAGTGTGTGCGAGTGTGTATGTGTGTGCATGCGCGCGCGTGTGTATGTGTGTGTGTGA